>NW_027445149.1:0-100379 GCF_048569485.1 Anomaloglossus baeobatrachus | reverse complement strand
TTCAGATTGCTTTTCTATTGCATTTGGCACATGGTGACGATTATCTCGAGAGTGCAAAGTAGCCAAATGAAACTTTTACTGGATTTCCACTTACTTTATCAAATCTCATCTCCACCACACAGGACAAGTTTGCATATGTTATAGTTTTGGAGAAAATTGTGGTCATTTCATTTATGCGCGAATGTGTTCAGATTGCTTTTCTATTGCATTTGGCACATGGTGACGATTATCTCGAGAGTGCAAAGTAGCCAAATGAAACTTTTACTGGATTTCCACTTACTTTATCAAATCTCATCTCCACCACACAGGACAAGTTTGCATCTGTTATAGTTTTGGAGAAAATTGTGGTCATTTCATTTATGCGCGAATGTGTTCAGATTGCTTTTCTATTGCATTTGGCACATGGTGACGATTATCTCGAGAGTGCAAAGTAGCCAAATGAAACTTTTACTGGATTTCCACTTACTTTATCAAATCTCATCTCCACCACACAGGACAAGTTTGCATCTGTTATAGTTTTGGAGAAAATTGTGGTCATTTCATTTATGCGCGAATGTGTTCAGATTGCTTTTCTATTGCATTTGGCACATGGTGACGATTATCTCGAGAGTGCAAAGTAGCCAAATGAAAGCTTTTACTGGATTTCCACTTACTTTATCAAATCTCATCTCCACCACACAGGACAAGTTTGCATCTGTTATAGTTTTGGAGAAAATTGTGGTCATTTCATTTATGCGCGAATGTGTTCAGATTGCTTTTCTATTGCATTTGGCACATGGTGACGATTATCTCGAGAGTGCAAAGTAGCCAAATGAAACTTTTACTGGATTTCCACTTACTTTATCAAATCTCATCTCCACCACACAGGACAAGTTTGCATCTGTTATAGTTTTGGAGAAAATTGTGGTCATTTCATTTATGCGCGAATGTGTTCAGATTGCTTTTCTATTGCATTTGGCACATGGTGACGATTATCTCGAGAGTGCAAAGTAGCCAAATGAAACTTTTACTGGATTTCCACTTACTTTATCAAATCTCATCTCCACCACACAGGACAAGTTTGCATCTGTTATAGTTTTGGAGAAAATTGTGGTCATTTCATTTATGCGCGAATGTGTTCAGATTGCTTTTCTATTGCATTTGGCACATGGTGACGATTATCTCGAGAGTGCAAAGTAGCCAAATGAAACTTTTACTGGATTTCCACTTACTTTATCAAATCTCATCTCCACCACACAGGACAAGTTTGCATCTGTTATAGTTTTGGAGAAAATTGTGGTCATTTCATTTATGCGCGAATGTGTTCAGATTGCTTTTCTATTGCATTTGGCACATGGTGACGATTATCTCGAGAGTGCAAAGTAGCCAAATGAAACTTTTACTGGATTTCCACTTACTTTATCAAATCTCATCTCCACCACACAGGACAAGTTTGCATCTGTTATAGTTTTGGAGAAAATTGTGGTCATTTCATTTATGCGCGAATGTGTTCAGATTGCTTTTCTATTGCATTTGGCACATGGTGACGATTATCTCGAGAGTGCAAAGTAGCCAAATGAAACTTTTACTGGATTTCCACTTACTTTATCAAATCTCATCTCCACCACACAGGACAAGTTTGCATCTGTTATAGTTTTGGAGAAAATTGTGGTCATTTCATTTATGCGCGAATGTGTTCAGATTGCTTTTCTATTGCATTTGGCACATGGTGACGATTATCTCGAGAGTGCAAAGTAGCCAAATGAAACTTTTACTGGATTTCCACTTACTTTATCAAATCTCATCTCCACCACACAGGACAAGTTTGCATCTGTTATAGTTTTGGAGAAAATTGTGGTCATTTCATTTATGCGCGAATGTGTTCAGATTGCTTTTCTATTGCATTTGGCACATGGTGACGATTATCTCGAGAGTGCAAAGTAGCCAAATGAAACTTTTACTGGATTTCCACTTACTTTATCAAATCTCATCTCCACCACACAGGACAAGTTTGCATCTGTTATAGTTTTGGAGAAAATTGTGGTCATTTCATTTATGCGCGAATGTGTTCAGATTGCTTTTCTATTGCATTTGGCACATGGTGACGATTATCTCGAGAGTGCAAAGTAGCCAAATGAAACTTTTACTGGATTTCCACTTACTTTATCAAATCTCATCTCCACCACACAGGACAAGTTTGCATCTGTTATAGTTTTGGAGAAAATTGTGGTCATTTCATTTATGCGCGAATGTGTTCAGATTGCTTTTCTATTGCATTTGGCACATGGTGACGATTATCTCGAGAGTGCAAAGTAGCCAAATGAAACTTTTACTGGATTTCCACTTACTTTATCAAATCTCATCTCCACCACACAGGACAAGTTTGCATCTGTTATAGTTTTGGAGAAAATTGTGGTCATTTCATTTATGCGCGAATGTGTTCAGATTGCTTTTCTATTGCATTTGGCACATGGTGACGATTATCTCGAGAGTGCAAAGTAGCCAAATGAAACTTTTACTGGATTTCCACTTACTTTATCAAATCTCATCTCCACCACACAGGACAAGTTTGCATCTGTTATAGTTTTGGAGAAAATTGTGGTCATTTCATTTATGCGCGAATGTGTTCAGATTGCTTTTCTATTGCATTTGGCACATGGTGACGATTATCTCGAGAGTGCAAAGTAGCCAAATGAAACTTTTACTGGATTTCCACTTACTTTATCAAATCTCATCTCCACCACACAGGACAAGTTTGCATCTGTTATAGTTTTGGAGAAAATTGTGGTCATTTCATTTATGCGCGAATGTGTTCAGATTGCTTTTCTATTGCATTTGGCACATGGTGACGATTATCTCGAGAGTGCAAAGTAGCCAAATGAAACTTTTACTGGATTTCCACTTACTTTATCAAATCTCATCTCCACCACACAGGACAAGTTTGCATCTGTTATAGTTTTGGAGAAAATTGTGGTCATTTCATTTATGCGCGAATGTGTTCAGATTGCTTTTCTATTGCATTTGGCACATGGTGACGATTATCTCGAGAGTGCAAAGTAGCCAAATGAAACTTTTACTGGATTTCCACTTACTTTATCAAATCTCATCTCCACCACACAGGACAAGTTTGCATCTGTTATAGTTTTGGAGAAAATTGTGGTCATTTCATTTATGCGCGAATGTGTTCAGATTGCTTTTCTATTGCATTTGGCACATGGTGACGATTATCTCGAGAGTGCAAAGTAGCCAAATGAAACTTTTACTGGATTTCCACTTACTTTATCAAATCTCATCTCCACCACACAGGACAAGTTTGCATCTGTTATAGTTTTGGAGAAAATTGTGGTCATTTCATTTATGCGCGAATGTGTTCAGATTGCTTTTCTATTGCATTTGGCACATGGTGACGATTATCTCGAGAGTGCAAAGTAGCCAAATGAAACTTTACTGGATTTCCACTTACTTTATCAAATCTCATCTCCACCACACAGGACAAGTTTGCATCTGTTATAGTTTTGGAGAAAATTGTGGTCATTTCATTTATGCGCGAATGTGTTCAGATTGCTTTTCTATTGCATTTGGCACATGGTGACGATTATCTCGAGAGTGCAAAGTAGCCAAATGAAACTTTTACTGGATTTCCACTTACTTTATCAAATCTCATCTCCACCACACAGGACAAGTTTGCATCTGTTATAGTTTTGGAGAAAATTGTGGTCATTTCATTTATGCGCGAATGTGTTCAGATTGCTTTTCTATTGCATTTGGCACATGGTGACGATTATCTCGAGAGTGCAAAGTAGCCAAATGAAACTTTTACTGGATTTCCACTTACTTTATCAAATCTCATCTCCACCACACAGGACAAGTTTGCATCTGTTATAGTTTTGGAGAAAATTGTGGTCATTTCATTTATGCGCGAATGTGTTCAGATTGCTTTTCTATTGCATTTGGCACATGGTGACGATTATCTCGAGAGTGCAAAGTAGCCAAATGAAACTTTTACTGGATTTCCACTTACTTTATCAAATCTCATCTCCACCACACAGGACAAGTTTGCATCTGTTATAGTTTTGGAGAAAATTGTGGTCATTTCATTTATGCGCGAATGTGTTCAGATTGCTTTTCTATTGCATTTGGCACATGGTGACGATTATCTCGAGAGTGCAAAGTAGCCAAATGAAACTTTTACTGGATTTCCACTTACTTTATCAAATCTCATCTCCACCACACAGGACAAGTTTGCATCTGTTATAGTTTTGGAGAAAATTGTGGTCATTTCATTTATGCGCGAATGTGTTCAGATTGCTTTTCTATTGCATTTGGCACATGGTGACGATTATCTCGAGAGTGCAAAGTAGCCAAATGAAACTTTTACTGGATTTCCACTTACTTTATCAAATCTCATCTCCACCACACAGGACAAGTTTGCATCTGTTATAGTTTTGGAGAAAATTGTGGTCATTTCATTTATGCGCGAATGTGTTCAGATTGCTTTTCTATTGCATTTGGCACATGGTGACGATTATCTCGAGAGTGCAAAGTAGCCAAATGAAACTTTACTGGATTTCCACTTACTTTATCAAATCTCATCTCCACCACACAGGACAAGTTTGCATCTGTTATAGTTTTGGAGAAAATTGTGGTCATTTCATTTATGCGCGAATGTGTTCAGATTGCTTTTCTATTGCATTTGGCACATGGTGACGATTATCTCGAGAGTGCAAAGTAGCCAAATGAAACTTTTACTGGATTTCCACTTACTTTATCAAATCTCATCTCCACCACACAGGACAAGTTTGCATCTGTTATAGTTTTGGAGAAAATTGTGGTCATTTCATTTATGCGCGAATGTGTTCAGATTGCTTTTCTATTGCATTTGGCACATGGTGACGATTATCTCGAGAGTGCAAAGTAGCCAAATGAAACTTTTACTGGATTTCCACTTACTTTATCAAATCTCATCTCCACCACACAGGACAAGTTTGCATCTGTTATAGTTTTGGAGAAAATTGTGGTCATTTCATTTATGCGCGAATGTGTTCAGATTGCTTTTCTATTGCATTTGGCACATGGTGACGATTATCTCGAGAGTGCAAAGTAGCCAAATGAAACTTTTACTGGATTTCCACTTACTTTATCAAATCTCATCTCCACCACACAGGACAAGTTTGCATCTGTTATAGTTTTGGAGAAAATTGTGGTCATTTCATTTATGCGCGAATGTGTTCAGATTGCTTTTCTATTGCATTTGGCACATGGTGACGATTATCTCGAGAGTGCAAAGTAGCCAAATGAAACTTTTACTGGATTTCCACTTACTTTATCAAATCTCATCTCCACCACACAGGACAAGTTTGCATCTGTTATAGTTTTGGAGAAAATTGTGGTCATTTCATTTATGCGCGAATGTGTTCAGATTGCTTTTCTATTGCATTTGGCACATGGTGACGATTATCTCGAGAGTGCAAAGTAGCCAAATGAAACTTTTACTGGATTTCCACTTACTTTATCAAATCTCATCTCCACCACACAGGACAAGTTTGCATCTGTTATAGTTTTGGAGAAAATTGTGGTCATTTCATTTATGCGCGAATGTGTTCAGATTGCTTTTCTATTGCATTTGGCACATGGTGACGATTATCTCGAGAGTGCAAAGTAGCCAAATGAAACTTTTACTGGATTTCCACTTACTTTATCAAATCTCATCTCCACCACACAGGACAAGTTTGCATCTGTTATAGTTTTGGAGAAAATTGTGGTCATTTCATTTATGCGCGAATGTGTTCAGATTGCTTTTCTATTGCATTTGGCACATGGTGACGATTATCTCGAGAGTGCAAAGTAGCCAAATGAAACTTTTACTGGATTTCCACTTACTTTATCAAATCTCATCTCCACCACACAGGACAAGTTTGCATCTGTTATAGTTTTGGAGAAAATTGTGGTCATTTCATTTATGCGCGAATGTGTTCAGATTGCTTTTCTATTGCATTTGGCACATGGTGACGATTATCTCGAGAGTGCAAAGTAGCCAAATGAAACTTTTACTGGATTTCCACTTACTTTATCAAATCTCATCTCCACCACACAGGACAAGTTTGCATCTGTTATAGTTTTGGAGAAAATTGTGGTCATTTCATTTATGCGCGAATGTGTTCAGATTGCTTTTCTATTGCATTTGGCACATGGTGACGATTATCTCGAGAGTGCAAAGTAGCCAAATGAAACTTTTACTGGATTTCCACTTACTTTATCAAATCTCATCTCCACCACACAGGACAAGTTTGCATCTGTTATAGTTTTGGAGAAAATTGTGGTCATTTCATTTATGCGCGAATGTGTTCAGATTGCTTTTCTATTGCATTTGGCACATGGTGACGATTATCTCGAGAGTGCAAAGTAGCCAAATGAAACTTTTACTGGATTTCCACTTACTTTATCAAATCTCATCTCCACCACACAGGACAAGTTTGCATCTGTTATAGTTTTGGAGAAAATTGTGGTCATTTCATTTATGCGCGAATGTGTTCAGATTGCTTTTCTATTGCATTTGGCACATGGTGACGATTATCTCGAGAGTGCAAAGTAGCCAAATGAAACTTTTACTGGATTTCCACTTACTTTATCAAATCTCATCTCCACCACACAGGACAAGTTTGCATCTGTTATAGTTTTGGAGAAAATTGTGGTCATTTCATTTATGCGCGAATGTGTTCAGATTGCTTTTCTATTGCATTTGGCACATGGTGACGATTATCTCGAGAGTGCAAAGTAGCCAAATGAAACTTTTACTGGATTTCCACTTACTTTATCAAATCTCATCTCCACCACACAGGACAAGTTTGCATCTGTTATAGTTTTGGAGAAAATTGTGGTCATTTCATTTATGCGCGAATGTGTTCAGATTGCTTTTCTATTGCATTTGGCACATGGTGACGATTATCTCGAGAGTGCAAAGTAGCCAAATGAAACTTTTACTGGATTTCCACTTACTTTATCAAATCTCATCTCCACCACACAGGACAAGTTTGCATCTGTTATAGTTTTGGAGAAAATTGTGGTCATTTCATTTATGCGCGAATGTGTTCAGATTGCTTTTCTATTGCATTTGGCACATGGTGACGATTATCTCGAGAGTGCAAAGTAGCCAAATGAAACTTTTACTGGATTTCCACTTACTTTATCAAATCTCATCTCCACCACACAGGACAAGTTTGCATCTGTTATAGTTTTGGAGAAAATTGTGGTCATTTCATTTATGCGCGAATGTGTTCAGATTGCTTTTCTATTGCATTTGGCACATGGTGACGATTATCTCGAGAGTGCAAAGTAGCCAAATGAAACTTTTACTGGATTTCCACTTACTTTATCAAATCTCATCTCCACCACACAGGACAAGTTTGCATCTGTTATAGTTTTGGAGAAAATTGTGGTCATTTCATTTATGCGCGAATGTGTTCAGATTGCTTTTCTATTGCATTTGGCACATGGTGACGATTATCTCGAGAGTGCAAAGTAGCCAAATGAAACTTTTACTGGATTTCCACTTACTTTATCAAATCTCATCTCCACCACACAGGACAAGTTTGCATCTGTTATAGTTTTGGAGAAAATTGTGGTCATTTCATTTATGCGCGAATGTGTTCAGATTGCTTTTCTATTGCATTTGGCACATGGTGACGATTATCTCGAGAGTGCAAAGTAGCCAAATGAAACTTTTACTGGATTTCCACTTACTTTATCAAATCTCATCTCCACCACACAGGACAAGTTTGCATCTGTTATAGTTTTGGAGAAAATTGTGGTCATTTCATTTATGCGCGAATGTGTTCAGATTGCTTTTCTATTGCATTTGGCACATGGTGACGATTATCTCGAGAGTGCAAAGTAGCCAAATGAAACTTTTACTGGATTTCCACTTACTTTATCAAATCTCATCTCCACCACACAGGACAAGTTTGCATCTGTTATAGTTTTGGAGAAAATTGTGGTCATTTCATTTATGCGCGAATGTGTTCAGATTGCTTTTCTATTGCATTTGGCACATGGTGACGATTATCTCGAGAGTGCAAAGTAGCCAAATGAAACTTTTACTGGATTTCCACTTACTTTATCAAATCTCATCTCCACCACACAGGACAAGTTTGCATCTGTTATAGTTTTGGAGAAAATTGTGGTCATTTCATTTATGCGCGAATGTGTTCAGATTGCTTTTCTATTGCATTTGGCACATGGTGACGATTATCTCGAGAGTGCAAAGTAGCCAAATGAAACTTTTACTGGATTTCCACTTACTTTATCAAATCTCATCTCCACCACACAGGACAAGTTTGCATCTGTTATAGTTTTGGAGAAAATTGTGGTCATTTCATTTATGCGCGAATGTGTTCAGATTGCTTTTCTATTGCATTTGGCACATGGTGACGATTATCTCGAGAGTGCAAAGTAGCCAAATGAAACTTTTACTGGATTTCCACTTACTTTATCAAATCTCATCTCCACCACACAGGACAAGTTTGCATCTGTTATAGTTTTGGAGAAAATTGTGGTCATTTCATTTATGCGCGAATGTGTTCAGATTGCTTTTCTATTGCATTTGGCACATGGTGACGATTATCTCGAGAGTGCAAAGTAGCCAAATGAAACTTTTACTGGATTTCCACTTACTTTATCAAATCTCATCTCCACCACACAGGACAAGTTTGCATCTGTTATAGTTTTGGAGAAAATTGTGGTCATTTCATTTATGCGCGAATGTGTTCAGATTGCTTTTCTATTGCATTTGGCACATGGTGACGATTATCTCGAGAGTGCAAAGTAGCCAAATGAAACTTTTACTGGATTTCCACTTACTTTATCAAATCTCATCTCCACCACACAGGACAAGTTTGCATCTGTTATAGTTTTGGAGAAAATTGTGGTCATTTCATTTATGCGCGAATGTGTTCAGATTGCTTTTCTATTGCATTTGGCACATGGTGACGATTATCTCGAGAGTGCAAAGTAGCCAAATGAAACTTTTACTGGATTTCCACTTACTTTATCAAATCTCATCTCCACCACACAGGACAAGTTTGCATCTGTTATAGTTTTGGAGAAAATTGTGGTCATTTCATTTATGCGCGAATGTGTTCAGATTGCTTTTCTATTGCATTTGGCACATGGTGACGATTATCTCGAGAGTGCAAAGTAGCCAAATGAAACTTTTACTGGATTTCCACTTACTTTATCAAATCTCATCTCCACCACACAGGACAAGTTTGCATCTGTTATAGTTTTGGAGAAAATTGTGGTCATTTCATTTATGCGCGAATGTGTTCAGATTGCTTTTCTATTGCATTTGGCACATGGTGACGATTATCTCGAGAGTGCAAAGTAGCCAAATGAAACTTTTACTGGATTTCCACTTACTTTATCAAATCTCATCTCCACCACACAGGACAAGTTTGCATCTGTTATAGTTTTGGAGAAAATTGTGGTCATTTCATTTATGCGCGAATGTGTTCAGATTGCTTTTCTATTGCATTTGGCACATGGTGACGATTATCTCGAGAGTGCAAAGTAGCCAAATGAAACTTTTACTGGATTTCCACTTACTTTATCAAATCTCATCTCCACCACACAGGACAAGTTTGCATCTGTTATAGTTTTGGAGAAAATTGTGGTCATTTCATTTATGCGCGAATGTGTTCAGATTGCTTTTCTATTGCATTTGGCACATGGTGACGATTATCTCGAGAGTGCAAAGTAGCCAAATGAAACTTTTACTGGATTTCCACTTACTTTATCAAATCTCATCTCCACCACACAGGACAAGTTTGCATCTGTTATAGTTTTGGAGAAAATTGTGGTCATTTCATTTATGCGCGAATGTGTTCAGATTGCTTTTCTATTGCATTTGGCACATGGTGACGATTATCTCGAGAGTGCAAAGTAGCCAAATGAAACTTTTACTGGATTTCCACTTACTTTATCAAATCTCATCTCCACCACACAGGACAAGTTTGCATCTGTTATAGTTTTGGAGAAAATTGTGGTCATTTCATTTATGCGCGAATGTGTTCAGATTGCTTTTCTATTGCATTTGGCACATGGTGACGATTATCTCGAGAGTGCAAAGTAGCCAAATGAAACTTTTACTGGATTTCCACTTACTTTATCAAATCTCATCTCCACCACACAGGACAAGTTTGCATCTGTTATAGTTTTGGAGAAAATTGTGGTCATTTCATTTATGCGCGAATGTGTTCAGATTGCTTTTCTATTGCATTTGGCACATGGTGACGATTATCTCGAGAGTGCAAAGTAGCCAAATGAAACTTTTACTGGATTTCCACTTACTTTATCAAATCTCATCTCCACCACACAGGACAAGTTTGCATCTGTTATAGTTTTGGAGAAAATTGTGGTCATTTCATTTATGCGCGAATGTGTTCAGATTGCTTTTCTATTGCATTTGGCACATGGTGACGATTATCTCGAGAGTGCAAAGTAGCCAAATGAAACTTTTACTGGATTTCCACTTACTTTATCAAATCTCATCTCCACCACACAGGACAAGTTTGCATCTGTTATAGTTTTGGAGAAAATTGTGGTCATTTCATTTATGCGCGAATGTGTTCAGATTGCTTTTCTATTGCATTTGGCACATGGTGACGATTATCTCGAGAGTGCAAAGTAGCCAAATGAAACTTTTACTGGATTTCCACTTACTTTATCAAATCTCATCTCCACCACACAGGACAAGTTTGCATCTGTTATAGTTTTGGAGAAAATTGTGGTCATTTCATTTATGCGCGAATGTGTTCAGATTGCTTTTCTATTGCATTTGGCACATGGTGACGATTATCTCGAGAGTGCAAAGTAGCCAAATGAAACTTTTACTGGATTTCCACTTACTTTATCAAATCTCATCTCCACCACACAGGACAAGTTTGCATCTGTTATAGTTTTGGAGAAAATTGTGGTCATTTCATTTATGCGCGAATGTGTTCAGATTGCTTTTCTATTGCATTTGGCACATGGTGACGATTATCTCGAGAGTGCAAAGTAGCCAAATGAAACTTTTACTGGATTTCCACTTACTTTATCAAATCTCATCTCCACCACACAGGACAAGTTTGCATCTGTTATAGTTTTGGAGAAAATTGTGGTCATTTCATTTATGCGCGAATGTGTTCAGATTGCTTTTCTATTGCATTTGGCACATGGTGACGATTATCTCGAGAGTGCAAAGTAGCCAAATGAAACTTTTACTGGATTTCCACTTACTTTATCAAATCTCATCTCCACCACACAGGACAAGTTTGCATCTGTTATAGTTTTGGAGAAAATTGTGGTCATTTCATTTATGCGCGAATGTGTTCAGATTGCTTTTCTATTGCATTTGGCACATGGTGACGATTATCTCGAGAGTGCAAAGTAGCCAAATGAAACTTTTACTGGATTTCCACTTACTTTATCAAATCTCATCTCCACCACACAGGACAAGTTTGCATCTGTTATAGTTTTGGAGAAAATTGTGGTCATTTCATTTATGCGCGAATGTGTTCAGATTGCTTTTCTATTGCATTTGGCACATGGTGACGATTATCTCGAGAGTGCAAAGTAGCCAAATGAAACTTTTACTGGATTTCCACTTACTTTATCAAATCTCATCTCCACCACACAGGACAAGTTTGCATCTGTTATAGTTTTGGAGAAAATTGTGGTCATTTCATTTATGCGCGAATGTGTTCAGATTGCTTTTCTATTGCATTTGGCACATGGTGACGATTATCTCGAGAGTGCAAAGTAGCCAAATGAAACTTTTACTGGATTTCCACTTACTTTATCAAATCTCATCTCCACCACACAGGACAAGTTTGCATCTGTTATAGTTTTGGAGAAAATTGTGGTCATTTCATTTATGCGCGAATGTGTTCAGATTGCTTTTCTATTGCATTTGGCACATGGTGACGATTATCTCGAGAGTGCAAAGTAGCCAAATGAAACTTTTACTGGATTTCCACTTACTTTATCAAATCTCATCTCCACCACACAGGACAAGTTTGCATCTGTTATAGTTTTGGAGAAAATTGTGGTCATTTCATTTATGCGCGAATGTGTTCAGATTGCTTTTCTATTGCATTTGGCACATGGTGACGATTATCTCGAGAGTGCAAAGTAGCCAAATGAAACTTTTACTGGATTTCCACTTACTTTATCAAATCTCATCTCCACCACACAGGACAAGTTTGCATCTGTTATAGTTTTGGAGAAAATTGTGGTCATTTCATTTATGCGCGAATGTGTTCAGATTGCTTTTCTATTGCATTTGGCACATGGTGACGATTATCTCGAGAGTGCAAAGTAGCCAAATGAAACTTTTACTGGATTTCCACTTACTTTATCAAATCTCATCTCCACCACACAGGACAAGTTTGCATCTGTTATAGTTTTGGAGAAAATTGTGGTCATTTCATTTATGCGCGAATGTGTTCAGATTGCTTTTCTATTGCATTTGGCACATGGTGACGATTATCTCGAGAGTGCAAAGTAGCCAAATGAAACTTTTACTGGATTTCCACTTACTTTATCAAATCTCATCTCCACCACACAGGACAAGTTTGCATCTGTTATAGTTTTGGAGAAAATTGTGGTCATTTCATTTATGCGCGAATGTGTTCAGATTGCTTTTCTATTGCATTTGGCACATGGTGACGATTATCTCGAGAGTGCAAAGTAGCCAAATGAAACTTTTACTGGATTTCCACTTACTTTATCAAATCTCATCTCCACCACACAGGACAAGTTTGCATCTGTTATAGTTTTGGAGAAAATTGTGGTCATTTCATTTATGCGCGAATGTGTTCAGATTGCTTTTCTATTGCATTTGGCACATGGTGACGATTATCTCGAGAGTGCAAAGTAGCCAAATGAAACTTTTACTGGATTTCCACTTACTTTATCAAATCTCATCTCCACCACACAGGACAAGTTTGCATCTGTTATAGTTTTGGAGAAAATTGTGGTCATTTCATTTATGCGCGAATGTGTTCAGATTGCTTTTCTATTGCATTTGGCACATGGTGACGATTATCTCGAGAGTGCAAAGTAGCCAAATGAAACTTTTACTGGATTTCCACTTACTTTATCAAATCTCATCTCCACCACACAGGACAAGTTTGCATCTGTTATAGTTTTGGAGAAAATTGTGGTCATTTCATTTATGCGCGAATGTGTTCAGATTGCTTTTCTATTGCATTTGGCACATGGTGACGATTATCTCGAGAGTGCAAAGTAGCCAAATGAAACTTTTACTGGATTTCCACTTACTTTATCAAATCTCATCTCCATTACACAGGACAAGTTTGCATCTGTTATAGTTTTGGAGAAAATTGTGGTCATTTCATTTATGCGCGAATGTGTTCAGATTGCTTTTCTATTGCATTTGGCACATGGTGACGATTATCTCGAGAGTGCAAAGTAGCCAAATGAAACTTTTACTGGATTTCCACTTACTTTATCAAATCTCATCTCCACCACACAGGACAAGTTTGCATCTGTTATAGTTTTGGAGAAAATTGTGGTCATTTCATTTATGCGCGAATGTGTTCAGATTGCTTTTCTATTGCATTTGGCACATGGTGACGATTATTTCGAGAGTGCAAAGTAGCCAAATGAAACTTTTACTGGATTTCCACTTACTTTATCAAATCTCATCACCACCACACAGGACAAGTTTGCATCTGTTATAGTTTTGGAGAAAATTGTGGTCATTTCATTTATGCGCGAATGTGTTCAGATTGCTTTTCTATTGCATTTGGCACATGGTGACGATTATCTCGAGAGTGCAAAGTAGCCAAATGAAACTTTTACTGGATTTCCACTTACTTTATCAAATCTCATCTCCACCACACAGGACAAGTTTGCATCTGTTATAGTTTTGGAGAAAATTGTGGTCATTTCATTTATGCGCGAATGTGTTCAGATTGCTTTTCTATTGCATTTGGCACATGGTGACGATTATCTCGAGAGTGCAAAGTAGCCAAATGAAACTTTTACTGGATTTCCACTTACTTTATCAAATCTCATCTCCACCACACAGGACAAGTTTGCATATGTTATAGTTTTGGAGAAAATTGTGGTCATTTCATTTATGCGCGAATGTGTTCAGATTGCTTTTCTATTGCATTTGGCACATGGTGACGATTATCTCGAGAGTGCAAAGTAGCCAAATGAAACTTTTACTGGATTTCCACTTACTTTATCAAATCTCATCTCCACCACACAGGACAAGTTTGCATCTGTTATAGTTTTGGAGAAAATTGTGGTCATTTCATTTATGCGCGAATGTGTTCAGATTGCTTTTCTATTGCATTTGGCACATGGTGACGATTATCTCAAGAGTGCAAAGTAGCCAAATGAAACTTTTACTGGATTTCCACTTACTTTATCAAATCTCATCTCCACCACACAGGACAAGTTTGCATCTGTTATAGTTTTGGAGAAAATTGTGGTCATTTCATTTATGCGCGAATGTGTTCAGATTGCTTTTCTATTGCATTTGGCACATGGTGACGATTATCTCGAGAGTGCAAAGTAGCCAAATGAAAGTTTTACTGGATTTCCACTTACTTTATCAAATCTCATCTCCACCACACAGGACAAGTTTGCATCTGTTATAGTTTTGGAGAAAATTGTGGTCATTTCATTTATGCGCGAATGTGTTCAGATTGCTTTTCTATTGCATTTGGCACATGGTGACGATTATCTCGAGAGTGCAAAGTAGCCAAATGAAACTTTTACTGGATTTCCACTTACTTTATCAAATCTCATCTCCACCACACAGGACAAGTTTGCATCTGTTATAGTTTTGGAGAAAATTGTGGTCATTTCATTTATGCGCGAATGTGTTCAGATTGCTTTTCTATTGCATTTGGCACATGGTGACGATTATCTCGAGAGTGCAAAGTAGCCAAATGAAACTTTTACTGGATTTCCACTTACTTTATCAAATCTCATCTCCACCACACAGGACAAGTTTGCATCTGTTATAGTTTTGGAGAAAATTGTGGTCATTTCATTTATGCGCGAATGTGTTCAGATTGCTTTTCTATTGCATTTGGCACATGGTGACGATTATCTCGAGAGTGCAAAGTAGCCAAATGAAACTTTTACTGGATTTCCACTTACTTTATCAAATCTCATCTCCACTACACAGGACAAGTTTGCATCTGTTATAGTTTTGGAGAAAATTGTGGTCATTTCATTTATGCGCGAATGTGTTCAGATTGCTTTTCTATTGCATTTGGCACATGGTGACGATTATCTCGAGAGTGCAAAGTAGCCAAATGAAACTTTTACTGGATTTCCACTTACTTTATCAAATCTCATCTCCACCACACAGGACAAGTTTGCATCTGTTATAGTTTTGGAGAAAATTGTGGTCATTTCATTTATGCTCGAATGTGTTCAGATTGCTTTTCTATTGCATTTGGCACATGGTGACGATTATTTCGAGAGTGCAAAGTAGCCAAATGAAACTTTTACTGGATTTCCACTTACTTTATCAAATCTCATCTCCACCACACAGGACAAGTTTGCATCTGTTATAGTTTTGGAGAAAATTGTGGTCATTTCATTTATGCGCGAATGTGTTCAGATTGCTTTTCTATTGCATTTGGCACATGGTGACGATTATCTCGAGAGTGCAAAGTAGCCAAATGAAACTTTTACTGGATTTCCACTTACTTTATCAAATCTCATCTCCACCACACAGGACAAGTTTGCATCTGTTATAGTTTTGGAGAAAATTGTGGTCATTTCATTTATGCGCGAATGTGTTCAGATTGCTTTTCTATTGCATTTGGCACTTGGTGACGATTATCTCGAGAGTGCAAAGTAGCCAAATGAAACTTACTGGATTTCCACTTACTTTATCAAATCTCATCTCCACCACACAGGACAAGTTTGCATCTGTTATAGTTTTGGAGAAAATTGTGGTCATTTCATTTATGCGCGAATGTGTTCAGATTGCTTTTCTATTGCATTTGGTACATGGTGACGATTATCTCGAGAGTGCAAAGTAGCCAAATGAAACTTTTACTGGATTTCCACTTACTTTATCAAATCTCATCTCCACCACACAGGACAAGTTTGCATCTGTTATAGTTTTGGAGAAAATTGTGGTCATTTCATTTATGCGCGAATGTGTTCAGATTGCTTTTCTATTGCATTTGGCACATGGTGACGATTATCTCGAGAGTGCAAAGTAGCCAAATGAAACTTTTACTGGATTTCCACTTACTTTATCAAATCTCATCTCCACCACACAGGACAAGTTTGCATCTGTTATAGTTTTGGAGAAAATTGTGGTCATTTCATTTATGCGCGAATGTGTTCAGATTGCTTTTCTATTGCATTTGGCACATGGTGACGATTATTTCGAGAGTGCAAAGTAGCCAAATGAAACTTTTACTGGATTTCCACTTACTTTATCAAATCTCATCTCCACCACACAGGACAAGTTTGCATCTGTTATAGTTTTGGAGAAAATTGTGGTCATTTCATTTATGCGCGAATGTGTTCAGATTGCTTTTCTATTGCATTTGGCACATGGTGACGATTATCTCGAGAGTGCAAAGTAGCCAAATGAAACTTTTACTGGATTTCCACTTACTTTATCAAATCTCATCTCCACCACACAGGACAAGTTTGCATCTGTTATAGTTTTGGAGAAAATTGTGGTCATTTCATTTATGCGCGAATGTGTTCAGATTGCTTTTCTATTGCATTTGGCACATGGTGACGATTATCTCGAGAGTGCAAAGTAGCCAAATGAAACTTTTACTGGATTTCCACTTACTTTATCAAATCTCATCTCCACCACACAGGACAAGTTTGCATCTGTTATAGTTTTGGAGAAAATTGTGGTCATTTCATTTATGCGCGAATGTGTTCAGATTGCTTTTCTATTGCATTTGGCACATGGTGACGATTATTTCGAGAGTGCAAAGTAGCCAAATGAAACTTTTACTGGATTTCCACTTACTTTATCAAATCTCATCTCCACCACACAGGACAAGTTTGCATCTGTTATAGTTTTGGAGAAAATTGTGGTCATTTCATTTATGCGCGAATGTGTTCAGATTGCTTTTCTATTGCATTTGGCACATGGTGACGATTATCTCGAGAGTGCAAAGTAGCCAAATGAAACTTTTACTGGATTTCCACTTACTTTATCAAATCTCATCTCCACCACACAGGACAAGTTTGCATCTGTTATAGTTTTGGAGAAAATTGTGGTCATTTCATTTATGCGCGAATGTGTTCAGATTGCTTTTCTATTGCATTTGGCACTTGGTGACGATTATCTCGAGAGTGCAAAGTAGCCAAATGAAACTTACTGGATTTCCACTTACTTTATCAAATCTCATCTCCACCACACAGGACAAGTTTGCATCTGTTATAGTTTTGGAGAAAATTGTGGTCATTTCATTTATGCGCGAATGTGTTCAGATTGCTTTTCTATTGCATTTGGCACATGGTGACGATTATCTCGAGAGTGCAAAGTAGCCAAATGAAACTTTTACTGGATTTCCACTTACTTTATCAAATCTCATCTCCACCACACAGGACAAGTTTGCATCTGTTATAGTTTTGGAGAAAATTGTGGTCATTTCATTTATGCGCGAATGTGTTCAGATTGCTTTTCTATTGCATTTGGCACATGGTGACGATTATCTCGAGAGTGCAAAGTAGCCAAATGAAACTTTTACTGGATTTCCACTTACTTTATCAAATCTCATCTCCACCACACAGGACAAGTTTGCATCTGTTATAGTTTTGGAGAAAATTGTGGTCATTTCATTTATGCGCGAATGTGTTCAGATTGCTTTTCTATTGCATTTGGCACATGGTGACGATTATTTCGAGAGTGCAAAGTAGCCAAATGAAACTTTTACTGGATTTCCACTTACTTTATCAAATCTCATCTCCACCACACAGGACAAGTTTGCATCTGTTATAGTTTTGGAGAAAATTGTGGTCATTTCATTTATGCGCGAATGTGTTCAGATTGCTTTTCTATTGCATTTGGCACATGGTGACGATTATCTCGAGAGTGCAAAGTAGCCAAATGAAACTTTTACTGGATTTCCACTTACTTTATCAAATCTCATCTCCACCACACAGGACAAGTTTGCATCTGTTATAGTTTTGGAGAAAATTGTGGTCATTTCATTTATGCGCGAATGTGTTCAGATTGCTTTTCTATTGCATTTGGCACATGGTGACGATTATCTCGAGAGTGCAAAGTAGCCAAATGAAACTTTTACTGGATTTCCACTTACTTTATCAAATCTCATCTCCACCACACAGGAAAAGTTTGCATCTGTTATAGTTTTGGAGAAAATTGTGGTCATTTCATTTATGCGCGAATGTGTTCAGATTGCTTTTCTATTGCATTTGGCACTTGGTGACGATTATCTCGAGAGTGCAAAGTAGCCAAATGAAACTTACTGGATTTCCACTTACTTTATCAAATCTCATCTCCACCACACAGGACAAGTTTGCATCTGTTATAGTTTTGGAGAAAATTGTGGTCATTTCATTTATGCGCGAATGTGTTCAGATTGCTTTTCTATTGCATTTGGCACATGGTGACGATTATCTCGAGAGTGCAAAGTAGCCAAATGAAACTTTTACTGGATTTCCACTTACTTTATCAAATCTCATCTCCATTACACAGGACAAGTTTGCATCTGTTATAGTTTTGGAGAAAATTGTGGTCATTTCATTTATGCGCGAATGTGTTCAGATTGCTTTTCTATTGCATTTGGCACATGGTGACGATTATCTCGAGAGTGCAAAGTAGCCAAATGAAACTTTTACTGGATTTCCACTTACTTTATCAAATCTCATCTCCACCACACAGGACAAGTTTGCATCTGTTATAGTTTTGGAGAAAATTGTGGTCATTTCATTTATGCGCGAATGTGTTCAGATTGCTTTTCTATTGCATTTGGCACATGGTGACGATTATTTCGAGAGTGCAAAGTAGCCAAATGAAACTTTTACTGGATTTCCACTTACTTTATCAAATCTCATCTCCACCACACAGGACAAGTTTGCATCTGTTATAGTTTTGGAGAAAATTGTGGTCATTTCATTTATGCGCGAATGTGTTCAGATTGCTTTTCTATTGCATTTGGCACATGGTGACGATTATCTCGAGAGTGCAAAGTAGCCAAATGAAACTTTTACTGGATTTCCACTTACTTTATCAAATCTCATCTCCACCACACAGGACAAGTTTGCATCTGTTATAGTTTTGGAGAAAATTGTGGTCATTTCATTTATGCGCGAATGTGTTCAGATTGCTTTTCTATTGCATTTGGCACATGGTGACGATTATCTCGAGAGTGCAAAGTAGCCAAATGAAACTTTTACTGGATTTCCACTTACTTTATCAAATCTCATCTCCACCACACAGGACAAGTTTGCATATGTTATAGTTTTGGAGAAAATTGTGGTCATTTCATTTATGCGCGAATGTGTTCAGATTGCTTTTCTATTGCATTTGGCACATGGTGACGATTATCTCGAGAGTGCAAAGTAGCCAAATGAAACTTTTACTGGATTTCCACTTACTTTATCAAATCTCATCTCCACCACACAGGACAAGTTTGCATCTGTTATAGTTTTGGAGAAAATTGTGGTCATTTCATTTATGCGCGAATGTGTTCAGATTGCTTTTCTATTGCATTTGGCACATGGTGACGATTATCTCGAGAGTGCAAAGTAGCCAAATGAAACTTTTACTGGATTTCCACTTACTTTATCAAATCTCATCTCCACCACACAGGACAAGTTTGCATCTGTTATAGTTTTGGAGAAAATTGTGGTCATTTCATTTATGCGCGAATGTGTTCAGATTGCTTTTCTATTGCATTTGGCACATGGTGACGATTATCTCGAGAGTGCAAAGTAGCCAAATGAAACTTTTACTGGATTTCCACTTACTTTATCAAATCTCATCTCCATTACACAGGACAAGTTTGCATCTGTTATAGTTTTGGAGAAAATTGTGGTCATTTCATTTATGCGCGAATGTGTTCAGATTGCTTTTCTATTGCATTTGGCACATGGTGACGATTATCTCGAGAGTGCAAAGTAGCCAAATGAAACTTTTACTGGATTTCCACTTACTTTATCAAATCTCATCTCCACCACACAGGACAAGTTTGCATCTGTTATAGTTTTGGAGAAAATTGTGGTCATTTCATTTATGCGCGAATGTGTTCAGATTGCTTTTCTATTGCATTTGGCACATGGTGACGATTATTCTCGAGAGTGCAAAGTAGCCAAATGAAACTTTTACTGGATTTCCACTTACTTTATCAAATCTCATCTCCACCACACAGGACAAGTTTGCATCTGTTATAGTTTTGGAGAAAATTGTGGTCATTTCATTTATGCGCGAATGTGTTCAGATTGCTTTTCTATTGCATTTGGCACATGGTGACGATTATCTCGAGAGTGCAAAGTAGCCAAATGAAACTTTTACTGGATTTCCACTTACTTTATCAAATCTCATCTCCACCACACAGGACAAGTTTGCATCTGTTATAGTTTTGGAGAAAATTGTGGTCATTTCATTTATGCGCGAATGTGTTCAGATTGCTTTTCTATTGCATTTGGCACTTGGTGACGATTATCTCGAGAGTGCAAAGTAGCCAAATGAAACTTACTGGATTTCCACTTACTTTATCAAATCTCATCTCCACCACACAGGACAAGTTTGCATCTGTTATAGTTTTGGAGAAAATTGTGGTCATTTCATTTATGCGCGAATGTGTTCAGATTGCTTTTCTATTGCATTTGGCACATGGTGACGATTATCTCGAGAGTGCAAAGTAGCCAAATGAAACTTTTACTGGATTTCCACTTACTTTATCAAATCTCATCTCCACCACACAGGACAAGTTTGCATCTGTTATAGTTTTGGAGAAAATTGTGGTCATTTCATTTATGCGCGAATGTGTTCAGATTGCTTTTCTATTGCATTTGGCACATGGTGACGATTATCTCGAGAGTGCAAAGTAGCCAAATGAAACTTTTACTGGATTTCCACTTACTTTATCAAATCTCATCTCCACCACACAGGACAAGTTTGCATCTGTTATAGTTTTGGAGAAAATTGTGGTCATTTCATTTATGCGCGAATGTGTTCAGATTGCTTTTCTATTGCATTTGGCACATGGTGACGATTATTCTCGAGAGTGCAAAGTAGCCAAATGAAACTTTTACTGGATTTCCACTTACTTTATCAAATCTCATCTCCACCACACAGGACAAGTTTGCATCTGTTATAGTTTTGGAGAAAATTGTGGTCATTTCATTTATGCGCGAATGTGTTCAGATTGCTTTTCTATTGCATTTGGCACATGGTGACGATTATCTCGAGAGTGCAAAGTAGCCAAATGAAACTTTTACTGGATTTCCACTTACTTTATCAAATCTCATCTCCACCACACAGGACAAGTTTGCATCTGTTATAGTTTTGGAGAAAATTGTGGTCATTTCATTTATGCGCGAATGTGTTCAGATTGCTTTTCTATTGCATTTGGCACATGGTGACGATTATCTCGAGAGTGCAAAGTAGCCAAATGAAACTTTTACTGGATTTCCACTTACTTTATCAAATCTCATCTCCACCACACAGGACAAGTTTGCATCTGTTATAGTTTTGGAGAAAATTGTGGTCATTTCATTTATGCGCGAATGTGTTCAGATTGCTTTTCTATTGCATTTGGCACATGGTGACGATTATCTCGAGAGTGCAAAGTAGCCAAATGAAACTTTTACTGGATTTCCACTTACTTTATCAAATCTCATCTCCACCACACAGGACAAGTTTGCATCTGTTATAGTTTTGGAGAAAATTGTGGTCATTTCATTTATGCGCGAATGTGTTCAGATTGCTTTTCTATTGCATTTGGCACATGGTGACGATTATCTCGAGAGTGCAAAGTAGCCAAATGAAACTTTTACTGGATTTCCACTTACTTTATCAAATCTCATCTCCACCACACAGGACAAGTTTGCATTTGTTATAGTTTTGGAGAAAATTGTGGTCATTTCATTTATGCGCGAATGTGTTCAGATTGCTTTTCTATTGCATTTGGCACATGGTGACGATTATCTCGAGAGTGCAAAGTAGCCAAATGAAACTTTTACTGGATTTCCACTTACTTTATCAAATCTCATCTCCACCACACAGGACAAGTTTGCATCTGTTATAGTTTTGGAGAAAATTGTGGTCATTTCATTTATGCGCGAATGTGTTCAGATTGCTTTTCTATTGCATTTGGCACATGGTGACGATTATTTCGAGAGTGCAAAGTAGCCAAATGAAACTTTTACTGGATTTCCACTTACTTTATCAAATCTCATCTCCACCACACAGGACAAGTTTGCATCTGTTATAGTTTTGGAGAAAATTGTGGTCATTTCATTTATGCGCGAATGTGTTCAGATTGCTTTTCTATTGCATTTGGCACATGGTGACGATTATCTCGAGAGTGCAAAGTAGCCAAATGAAACTTTTACTGGATTTCCACTTACTTTATCAAATCTCATCTCCACCACACAGGACAAGTTTGCATCTGTTATAGTTTTGGAGAAAATTGTGGTCATTTCATTTATGCGCGAATGTGTTCAGATTGCTTTTCTATTGCATTTGGCACATGGTGACGATTATCTCGAGAGTGCAAAGTAGCCAAATGAAACTTTTACTGGATTTCCACTTACTTTATCAAATCTCATCTCCACCACACAGGACAAGTTTGCATCTGTTATAGTTTTGGAGAAAATTGTGGTCATTTCATTTATGCGCGAATGTGTTCAGATTGCTTTTCTATTGCATTTGGCACATGGTGACGATTATCTCGAGAGTGCAAAGTAGCCAAATGAAACTTTTACTGGATTTCCACTTACTTTATCAAATCTCATCTCCACCACACAGGACAAGTTTGCATCTGTTATAGTTTTGGAGAAAATTGTGGTCATTTCATTTATGCGCGAATGTGTTCAGATTGCTTTTCTATTGCATTTGGCACATGGTGACGATTATCTCGAGAGTGCAAAGTAGCCAAATGAAACTTTTACTGGATTTCCACTTACTTTATCAAATCTCATCTCCACCACACAGGACAAGTTTGCATTTGTTATAGTTTTGGAGAAAATTGTGGTCATTTCATTTATGCGCGAATGTGTTCAGATTGCTTTTCTATTGCATTTGGCACATGGTGACGATTATCTCGAGAGTGCAAAGTAGCCAAATGAAACTTTTACTGGATTTCCACTTACTTTATCAAATCTCATCTCCACCACACAGGACAAGTTTGCATCTGTTATAGTTTTGGAGAAAATTGTGGTCATTTCATTTATGCGCGAATGTGTTCAGATTGCTTTTCTATTGCATTTGGCACATGGTGACGATTATCTCAAGAGTGCAAAGTAGCCAAATGAAACTTTTACTGGATTTCCACTTACTTTATCAAATCTCATCTCCACCACACAGGACATGTTTGCATCTGTTATAGTTTTGGAGAAAATTGTGGTCATTTCATTTATGCGCGAATGTGTTCAGATTGCTTTTCTATTGCATTTGGCACATGGTGACGATTATCTCGAGAGTGCAAAGTAGCCAAATGAAACTTTTACTGGATTTCCACTTACTTTATCAAATCTCATCTCCACAACACAGGACAAGTTTGCATCTGTTATAGTTTTGGAGAAAATTGTGGTCATTTCATTTATGCGCGAATGTGTTCAGATTGCTTTTCTATTGCATTTGGCACATGGTGACGATTATCTCGAGAGTGCAAAGTAGCCAAATGAAACTTTTACTGGATTTCCACTTACTTTATCAAATCTCATCTCCATTACACAGGACAAGTTTGCATCTGTTATAGTTTTGGAGAAAATTGTGGTCATTTCATTTATGCGCGAATGTGTTCAGATTGCTTTTCTATTGCATTTGGCACATGGTGACGATTATCTCGAGAGTGCAAAGTAGCCAAATGAAACTTTTACTGGATTTCCACTTACTTTATCAAATCTCATCTCCACCACACAGGACAAGTTTGCATCTGTTATAGTTTTGGAGAAAATTGTGGTCATTTCATTTATGCGCGAATGTGTTCAGATTGCTTTTCTATTGCATTTGGCACATGGTGACGATTATTTCGAGAGTGCAAAGTAGCCAAATGAAACTTTTACTGGATTTCCATTTACTTTATCAAATCTCATCTCCACCACACAGGACAAGTTTGCATCTGTTATAGTTTTGGAGAAAATTGTGGTCATTTCATTTATGCGCGAATGTGTTCAGATTGCTTTTCTATTGCATTTGGCACATGGTGACGATTATCTCGAGAGTGCAAAGTAGCCAAATGAAACTTTTACTGGATTTCCACTTACTTTATCAAATCTCATCTCCACCACACAGGAGAAGTTTGCATCTGTTATAGTTTTGGAGAAAATTGTGGTCATTTCATTTATGCGCGAATGTGTTCAGATTGCTTTTCTATTGCATTTGGCACATGGTGACGATTATCTCGAGAGTGCAAAGTAGCCAAATGAAACTTTTACTGGATTTCCACTTACTTTATCAAATCTCATCTCCACCACACAGGACAAGTTTGCATCTGTTATAGTTTTGGAGAAAATTGTGGTCATTTCATTTATGCGCGAATGTGTTCAGATTGCTTTTCTATTGCATTTGGCACATGGTGACGATTATCTCGAGAGTGCAAAGTAGCCAAATGAAACTTTTACTGGATTTCCACTTACTTTATCAAATCTCATCTCCACCACACAGGACAAGTTTGCATCTGTTATAGTTTTGGAGAAAATTGTGGTCATTTCATTTATGCGCGAATGTGTTCAGATTGCTTTTCTATTGCATTTGGCACATGGTGACGATTATCTCGAGAGTGCAAAGTAGCCAAATGAAACTTTTACTGGATTTCCACTTACTTTATCAAATCTCATCTCCACCACACAGGACAAGTTTGCATTTGTTATAGTTTTGGAGAAAATTGTGGTCATTTCATTTATGCGCGAATGTGTTCAGATTGCTTTTCTATTGCATTTGGCACATGGTGACGATTATCTCGAGAGTGCAAAGTAGCCAAATGAAACTTTTACTGGATTTCCACTTACTTTATCAAATCTCATCTCCACCACACAGGACAAGTTTGCATCTGTTATAGTTTTGGAGAAAATTGTGGTCATTTCATTTATGCGCGAATGTGTTCAGATTGCTTTTCTATTGCATTTGGCACATGGTGACGATTATCTCAAGAGTGCAAAGTAGCCAAATGAAAGTTTTACTGGATTTCCACTTACTTTATCAAATCTCATCTCCACCACACAGGACAAGTTTGCATCTGTTATAGTTTTGGAGAAAATTGTGGTCATTTCATTTATGCGCGAATGTGTTCAGATTGCTTTTCTATTGCATTTGGCACATGGTGACGATTATCTCGAGAGTGCAAAGTAGCCAAATGAAACTTTTACTGGATTTCCACTTACTTTATCAAATCTCATCTCCACCACACAGGACAAGTTTGCATCTGTTATAGTTTTGGAGAAAATTGTGGTCATTTCATTTATGCGCGAATGTGTTCAGATTGCTTTTCTATTGCATTTGGCACATGGTGACGATTATCTCGAGAGTGCAAAGTAGCCAAATGAAACTTTTACTGGATTTCCACTTACTTTATCAAATCTCATCTCCACCACAGAGGACAAGTTTGCATCTGTTATAGTTTTGGAGAAAATTGTGGTCATTTCATTTATGCGCGAATGTGTTCAGATTGCTTTTATATTGCATTTGGCACATGGTGACGATTATCTCGAGAGTGCAAAGTAGCCAAATGAAACTTTTACTGGATTTCCACTTACTTTATCAAATCTCATCTCCATTACACAGGACAAGTTTGCATCTGTTATAGTTTTGGAGAAAATTGTGGTCATTTCATTTATGCGCGAATGTGTTCAGATTGCTTTTCTATTGCATTTGGCACATGGTGACGATTATCTCGAGAGTGCAAAGTAGCCAAATGAAACTTTTACTGGATTTCCACTTACTTTATCAAATCTCATCTCCACCACACAGGACAAGTTTGCATCTGTTATAGTTTTGGAGAAAATTGTGGTCATTTCATTTATGCGCGAATGTGTTCAGATTGCTTTTCTATTGCATTTGGCACATGGTGACGATTATTTCGAGAGTGCAAAGTAGCCAAATGAAACTTTTACTGGATTTCCATTTACTTTATCAAATCTCATCACCACCACACAGGACAAGTTTGCATCTGTTATAGTTTTGGAGAAAATTGTGGTCATTTCATTTATGCGCAAATGTGTTCAGATTGCTTTTCTATTGCATTTGGCACATGGTGACGATTATCTCGAGAGTGCAAAGTAGCCAAATGAAACTTTTACTGGATTTCCACTTACTTTATCAAATCTCATCTCCACCACACAGGACAAGTTTGCATCTGTTATAGTTTTGGAGAAAATTGTGGTCATTTCATTTATGCGCGAATGTGTTCAGATTGCTTTTCTATTGCATTTGGCACATGGTGACGATTATCTCGAGAGTGCAAAGTAGCCAAATGAAACTTTTACTGGATTTCCACTTACTTTATCAAATCTCATCTCCACCACACAGGACAAGTTTGCATCTGTTATAGTTTTGGAGAAAATTGTGGTCATTTCATTTATGCGCGAATGTGTTCAGATTGCTTTTCTATTGCATTTGGCACATGGTGACGATTATCTCGAGAGTGCAAAGTAGCCAAATGAAACTTTTACTGGATTTCCACTTACTTTATCAAATCTCATCTCCACCACACAGGACAAGTTTGCATCTGTTATAGTTTTGGAGAAAATTGTGGTCATTTCATTTATGCGCGAATGTGTTCAGATTGCTTTTCTATTGCATTTGGCACATGGTGACGATTATCTCGAGAGTGCAAAGTAGCCAAATGAAACTTTTACTGGATTTCCACTTACTTTATCAAATCTCATCTCCACCACACAGGACAAGTTTGCATTTGTTATAGTTTTGGAGAAAATTGTGGTCATTTCATTTATGCGCGAATGTGTTCAGATTGCTTTTCTATTGCATTTGGCACATGGTGACGATTATCTCGAGAGTGCAAAGTAGCCAAATTAAACTTTTACTGGATTTCCACTTACTTTATCAAATCTCATCTCCACCACACAGGACAAGTTTGCATCTGTTATAGTTTTGGAGAAAATTGTGGTCATTTCATTTATGCGCGAATGTGTTCAGATTGCTTTTCTATTGCATTTGGCACATGGTGACGATTATCTCGAGAGTGCAAAGTAGCCAAATGAAACTTTTACTGGATTTCCACTTACTTTATCAAATCTCATCTCCACCACACAGGACAAGTTTGCATCTGTTATAGTTTTGGAGAAAATTGTGGTCATTTCATTTATGCGCGAATGTGTTCAGATTGCTTTTCTATTGCATTTGGCACATGGTGACGATTATCTCGAGAGTGCAAAGTAGCCAAATGAAACTTTTACTGGATTTCCACTTACTTTATCAAATCTCATCTCCACCACACAGGACAAGTTTGCATCTGTTATAGTTTTGGAGAAAATTGTGGTCATTTCATTTATGCGCGAATGTGTTCAGATTGCTTTTCTATTGCATTTGGCACATGGTGACGATTATCTCAAGAGTGCAAAGTAGCCAAATGAAACTTTTACTGGATTTCCACTTACTTTATCAAATCTCATCTCCACCACACAGGACAAGTTTGCATCTGTTATAGTTTTGGAGAAAATTGTGGTCATTTCATTTATGCGCGAATGTGTTCAGATTGCTTTTCTATTGCATTTGGCACATGGTGACGATTATCTCGAGAGTGCAAAGTAGCCAAATGAAAGTTTTACTGGATTTCCACTTACTTTATCAAATCTCATCTCCACCACACAGGACAAGTTTGCATCTGTTATAGTTTTGGAGAAAATTGTGGTCATTTCATTTATGCGCGAATGTGTTCAGATTGCTTTTCTATTGCATTTGGCACATGGTGACGATTATCTCGAGAGTGCAAAGTAGCCAAATGAAACTTTTACTGGATTTCCACTTACTTTATCAAATCTCATCTCCACCACACAGGACAAGTTTGCATCTGTTATAGTTTTGGAGAAAATTGTGGTCATTTCATTTATGCGCGAATGTGTTCAGATTGCTTTTCTATTGCATTTGGCACATGGTGACGATTATCTCGAGAGTGCAAAGTAGCCAAATGAAACTTTTACTGGATTTCCACTTACTTTATCAAATCTCATCTCCACCACACAGGACAAGTTTGCATCTGTTATAGTTTTGGAGAAAATTGTGGTCATTTCATTTATGCGCGAATGTGTTCAGATTGCTTTTCTATTGCATTTGGCACATGGTGACGATTATCTCGAGAGTGCAAAGTAGCCAAATGAAACTTTTACTGGATTTCCACTTACTTTATCAAATCTCATCTCCATTACACAGGACAAGTTTGCATCTGTTATAGTTTTGGAGAAAAATGTGTTCATTTCATGTATGCGCGAAATGCCTTAAAAATGGCTTTAAAATGGATTTGGAGCATGGAGACGATTATCTCGGGATTGCAAGATAACCAAACAAAACTTTTAGTGGATTTCTACTTATTTTATTAAATATCTCCACCAAACAGGACAAGCTTGCATCTGTTATAGTTTTGGAGAAAAATGTGTTCATTTCATGTATGTGCGAAATGCCTTAAAAATGGCTTTAAAATGGATTTGGAGCATGGAGACGATTATCTCGGGATTGCAAGATAACCAAACAAAACTTTTAGTGGATTTCTACTTATTTTATTAAATATCATCTGCACCAAACAGGACAAGCTTGCATGTGTTATAGTTTTGGAGAAAAATGTGTTCATTTCATGTATGCGCGAAATGCCTTAAAAATGGCTTTAAAATGGATTTGGAGCATGGAGACGATTATCTCGGGATTGCAAGATAACCAAACAAAAATTTTAGTGGATTTCTACTTATTTTATTAAATATCATCTCCACCAAACAGGACAAGCTTGCATCTGTTTTCGTTTTGGAAAAAAATGTGTTCATTTCATGTATGCGCGAAATGCCTTAAAAATGGCTTTAAAATGGATTTGGAGCATGGAGACGATTATCTCGGGATTGCAAGATAACCAAACAAAACTTTTAGTAAATTTCTACTTATTTTATTAAATATCATCTCCACCAAACAGGACAAGCTTGCATCTGTTATAGTTTTGGAGAAAAATGTGTTCATTTCATGTATGCGCGAAATGCCTTAAAAATGGCTTTAAAATGGATTTGGAGCATGGAGACGATTATCTCGGGATTGCAAGATAACCAAACAAAAATTTTAGTGGATTTCTACTTATTTTATTAAATATCATCTCCACCAAACAGGACAAGCTTGCATCTGTTATAGTTTTGGAGAAAAATGTGTTCATTTCATGTATGCGCGAAATGCCTTAAAAATGGCTTTAAAATGGATTTGGAGCATGGAGACGATTATCTCGGGATTGCAAGATAACCAAACAAAACTTTTAGTGGATTTCTACTTATTTTATTAAATATCATCTCCACCAAACAAGACAAGCTTGCATCTGTTATAGTTTTGGAGAAAAATGTGTTCATTTCATGTATGCGCGAAATGCCTTAAAAATGGCTTTAAAATGGATTTGGAGCATGGAGAAGATTATCTCGGGATTGCAAGATAACCAAACAAAACTTTTAGTGGATTTCTACTTATTTTATTAAATATCATCTCCACCAAACAGGACAAGCTTGCATCTGTTATAGTTTTGGAGAAAAATGTGTTCATTTCATGTATGCGCGAAATGCCTTAAAAATGGCTTTAAAATGGATTTGGAGCATGGAGACGATTATCTCGGGATTGCAATATAACCAAACAAAACTTTTAGTGGATTTCTACTTATTTTATTAAATATCATCTCCACCAAACAGGACAAGCTTGCATCTGTTATAGTTTTGGAGAAAAATGTGTTCATTTCATGTATGCGCGAAATGCCTTAAAAATGGCTTTAAAATGGATTTGGAGCATGGAGACGATTATCTCGGGATTGCAAGATAACCAAACAAAACTTTTAGTGGATTTCTACTTATTTTATTAAATATCATCTCCACCAAACAGGACAAGCTTGCATCTGTTATAGTTTTGGAGAAAAATGTGTTCATTTCATGTATGCGCGAAATGCCTTAAAAATGGCTTTAAAATGGATTTGGAGCATGGAGACGATTATCTCGGGATTGCAAGATAACCAAACAAAACTTTTAGTGGATTTCTACTTATTTTATTAAATATCATCTCCACCAAACAGGACAAGCTTGCATCTGTTATAGTTTTGGAGAAAAATGTGTTCATTTCATGTATGCGCGAAATGCCTTAAAAATGGCTTTAAAATGGATTTGGAGCATGGAGACGATTATCTCGGGATTGCAAGATAACCAAACAAAACTTTTAGTGGATTTCTACTTATTTTATTAAATATCATCTCCACCAAACAGGACAAGCTTGCATCTGTTATAGTTTTGGAGAAAAATGTGTTCATTTCATGTATGCGCGAAATGCCTTAAAAATGGCTTTAAAATGGATTTGGAGCATGGAGACGATTATCTCGGGATTGCAATATAACCAAACAAAACTTTTAGTGGATTTCTACTTATTTTATTAAATATCATCTCCACCAAACAGGACAAGCTTGCATCTGTTATAGTTTTGGAGAAAAATGTGTTCATTTCATGTATGCGCGAAATGCCTTAAAAATGGCTTTAAAATGGATTTGGAGCATGGAGACGATTATCTCGGGATTGCAAGATAACCAAACAAAAATTTTAGTGGATTTCTACTTATTTTATTAAATATCATCTCCACCAAACAGGACAAGCTTGCATCTGTTATAGTTTTGGAGAAAAATGTGTTCATTTCATGTATGCGCGAAATGCCTTAAAAATGGCTTTAAAATGGATTTGGAGCATGGAGACGATTATCTCGGGATTGCAATATAACCAAACAAAACTTTTAGTGGATTTCTACTTATTTTATTAAATATCATCTCCACCAAACAGGACAAGCTTGCATCTGTTATAGTTTTGGAGAAAAATGTGTTCATTTCATGTATGCGCGAAATGCCTTAAAAATGGCTTTAAAATGGATTTGGAGCATGGAGACGATTATCTCGGGATTGCAAGATAACCAAACAAAACTTTTAGTGGATTTCTACTTATTTTATTAAATATCATCTCCACCAAACAGGACAAGCTTGCATGTATTATAGTTTTGGAGAAAAATGTGTTCATTTCATGTATGCGCAAAATGCCTTTGAAATGGCTTTAAAATGGATTTGGAGCATGGAGACGATTATCTCAGGATGGCAATATAAACAAACGAAACTTTTAGTAGATTTCTACTTATTTTATTAAATATTATCTCCACCAAACAGGACAAGCTTGCATCTGTTATAGTTTTGGAGAAAAATGTGTTCATTTCATGTATGCGCGAAATGCCTTAAAAATGGCTTTAAAATGGATTTGGAGCATGGAGACGATTATCTCGGGATTGCAAAATAACCAAACAAAACTTTTAGTGGATTTCTACTTATTTTATTAAATATCATCTCCACCAAACAGGACAAGCTTGCATCTGTTATAGTTTTGGAGAAAAATGTGTTCATTTCATGTATGCGCGAAATGCCTTAAAAATGGCTTTAAAATAGATTTGGAGCATGGAGACGATTATCTCGGGATTGCAAGATAACCAAACAAAACTTTTAGTGGATTTCTACTTATTTTATTAAATATCATCTCCACCAAACAGGACAAGCTTGCATCTGTTATAGTTTTGGAGAAAAATGTGTTCATTTCATGTATGCGCGAAATGCCTTAAAAATGGCTTTAAAATGGATTTGGAGCATGGAGACGATTATCTCAGGATTGCAATATAACCAAACAAAACTTTTAGTGGATTTCTACTTATTTTATTAAATATAATCTCCACCAAACAGGACAAGCTTGCATCTGTTATAGTTTTGGAGAAAAATGTGTTCATTTCATGTATGCGCGAAATGCCTTAAAAATGGCTTTAAAATGGATTTGGAGCATGGAGACGATTATCTCGGGATTGCAAGATAACCAAACAAAACATTTAGTGGATTTCTATTTATTTTATTAAATATCATCTCCACCAAACAGGACAAGCTTGCATCTGTTATAGTTTTGGAGAAAAATGTGTTCATTTCATGTATGCGCGAAATGCCTTAAAAATGGCTTTAAAATGGATTTGGAGCATGGAGACGATTATCTCGGGATTGCAAGATAACCAAACAAAACTTTTAGTGGATTTCTACTTATTTTATTAAATATCATCTCCACCAAACAGGACAAGCTTGCATCTGTTATAGTTTTGGAGAAAAATGTGTTCATTTCATGTATGCGCGAAATGCCTTAAAAATGGCTTTAAAATGGATTTGGAGCATGGAGACGATTATCTCGGGATTGCAAGATAACCAAACAAAACTTTTAGTGGATTTCTACTTATTTTATTAAATATCATCTCCACCAAACAGGACAAGCTTGCATCTGTTATAGTTTTGGAGAAAAATGTGTTCATTTCATGTATGCGCGAAATGCCTTAAAAATGGCTTTAAAATGGATTTGGAGCATGGAGACGATTATCTCGGGATTGCAACATAACCAAACAAAACTTTTAGTGGATTTCTACTTATTTTATTAAATATCATCTCCACCAAACAGGACAAGCTTGCATCTGTTATAGTTTTGGAGTAAAATGTGTTCATTTCATGTATGCGCGAAATGCCTTAAAAATGGCTTTAAAATGGATTTGGAGCATGGAGACGATTATCTCGGGATTGCAAGATAACCAAACAAAAATTTTAGTGGATTTCTACTTATTTTATTAAATATCATCTCCACCAAACAGGACAAGCTTGCATCTGTTATAGTTTTGGAGAAAAATGTGTTCATTTCATGTATGCGCGAAATGCCTTAAAAATGGCTTTAAAATGGATTTGGAGCATGGAGACGATTATCTCGGGATTGCAAGATAACCAAACAAAACTTTTAGTGGATTTCTACTTATTTTATTAAATATCATCTCCACCAAACAAGACAAGCTTGCATCTGTTATAGTTTTGGAGAAAAATGTGTTCATTTCATGTATGCGCGAAATGCCTTAAAAATGGCTTTAAAATGGATTTGGAGCATGGAGACGATTATCTCGGGATTGCAAGATAACCAAACAAAACTTTTAGTGGATTTCTACTTATTTTATTAAATATCATCTCCACCAAACAGGACAAGCTTGCATCTGTTATAGTTTTGGAGAAAAATGTGTTCATTTCATGTATGTGCGAAATGCCTTAAAAATGGCTTTAAAATGGATTTGGAGCATGGAGACGATTATCTCGGGATTGCAAGATAACCAAACAAAACTTTTAGTGGATTTCTACTTATTTTATTAAATATCATCTCCACCAAACAGGACAAGCTTGCATCTGTTATAGTTTTGGAGAAAAATGTGTTCATTTCATGTATGCGCGAAATGCCTTAAAAATGGCTTTAAAATGGATTTGGAGCATGGAGACGATTATCTCGGGATTGCAATATAACCAAACAAAACTTTTAGTGGATTTCTACTTATTTTATTAAATATCATCTCCACCAAACAGGACAAGCTTGCATCTGTTAAATTTTGGAGAAAAATGTGTTCATTTCATGTATGCGCGAAATGCCTTAAAAATGGCTTTAAAATGGATTTGGAGCATGGAGACGATTATCTCGGGATTGCAAGATAACCAAACAAAAATTTTAGTGGATTTCTACTTATTTTATTAAATATCATCTCCACCAAACAGGACAAGCTTGCATCTGTTTTCGTTTTGGAGAAAAATGTGTTCATTTCATGTATGCGCGAAATGCCTTAAAAATGGCTTTACAATGGATTTGGAGCATGGAGACGATTATCTCGGGATTGCAAGATAACCAAACAAAACTTTTAGTGGATTTCTACTTATTTTATTAAATATCATCTCCACCAAACAGGACAAGCTTGCATCTGTTATAGTTTTGGAGAAAAATGTGTTCATTTCATGTATTCGCGAAATGCCTTAAAAATGGCTTTAAAATGGATTTGGAGCATGGAGACGATTATCTCGGGATTGCAATATAACCAAACAAAACTTTTAGTGGATTTCTACTTATTTTATTAAATATCATCTCCACCAAACAGGACAAGCTTGCATCTGTTATAGTTTTGGAGAAAAATGTGTTCATTTCATGTATGCGCGAAATGCCTTAAAAATGGCTTTAAAATGGATTTGGAGCATGGAGACGATTATCTCGGGATTGCAAGATAACCAAACAAAAATTTTAGTGGATTTCTACTTATTTTATTAAATATCATCTCCACCAAACAGGACAAGCTTGCATCTGTTATAGTTTTGGAGAAAAATGTGTTCATTTCATGTATGCGCGAAATGCCTTAAAAATGGCTTTAAAATGGATTTGGAGCATGGAGACGAATATCTCGGGATTGCAAGATAACCAAACAAAACTTTTAGTGGATTTCTACTTATTTTATTAAATATCATCTCCACCAAACAAGACAAGCTTGCATCTGTTATAGTTTTGGAGAAAAATGTGTTCATTTCATGTATGCGCGAAATGCCTTAAAAATGGCTTTAAAATGGATTTGGAGCATGGAGACGATTATCTCGGGATTGCAAGATAACCAAACAAAACTTTTAGTGGATTTCTACTTATTTTATTAAATATCATCTCCACCAAACAGGACAAGCTTGCATCTGTTATAGTTTTGGAGAAAAATGTGTTCATTTCATGTATGCGCAAAATGCCTTAAAAATGGCTTTAAAATGGATTTGGAGCATGGAGACGATTATCTCGGGATTGCAATATAACCAAACAAAACTTTTAGTGGATTTCTACTTATTTTATTAAATATCATCTCCACCAAACAGGACAAGCTTGCATCTGTTATAGTTTTGGAGAAAAATGTGTTCATTTCATGTATGCGCGAAATGCCTTAAAAATGGCTTTAAAATGGATTTGGAGCATGGAGACGATTATCTCGGGATTGCAAGATAACCAAACAAAACTTTTAGTGGATTTCTACTTATTTTATTAAATATCATCTCCACCAAACAAGACAAGCTTGCATCTGTTATAGTTTTGGAGAAAAATGTGTTCATTTCATGTATGCGCGAAATGCCTTAAAAATGGCTTTAAAATGGATTTGGAGCATGGAGACGATTATCTCGGGATTGCAAGATAACCAAACAAAACTTTTAGTGGATTTCTACTTATTTTATTAAATATCATCTCCACCAAACAGGACAAGCTTGCATCTGTTATAGTTTTGGAGAAAAATGTGTTCATTTCATGTATGCGCGAAATGCCTTAAAAATGGCTTTAAAATGGATTTGGAGCATGGAGACGATTATCTCGGGTTTTTCAAGATAACCAAACAAAACTTTTAGTGGATTTCTACTTATTTTATTAAATATCATCTCCACCAAACAGGACAAGCTTGCATCTGTTATAGTTTTGGAGAAAAATGTGTTCATTTCATGTATGCGAAAAATGCCTTAAAAATGGCTTTAAAATGGATTTGGAGCATGGAGACGATTATCTCGGGATTGCAAGATAACCAAACAAAACTTTTAGTGGATTTCTACTTATTTTATTAAATATCATCTCCACCAAACAGGACAAGCTTGCATCTGTTATAGTTTTGGAGAAAAATGTGTTCATTTCATGTATGCGCGAAATGCCTTAAAAATGGCTTTAAAATGGATTTGGAGCATGGAGACGATTATCTCGGGATTGCAAGATAACCAAACAAAAATTTTAGTGGATTTCTACTTATTTTATTAAATATCATCTCCACCAAACAGGACAAGCTTGCATCTGTTATAGTTTTGGAGAAAAATGTGTTCATTTCATGTATGCGCGAAATGCCTTAAAAATGGCTTTAAAATGGATTTGGAGCATGGAGACGATTATCTCGGGATTGCAAGATAACCAAACAAAACTTTTAGTGGATTTCTACTTATTTTATTAAATATCATCTCCACCAAACAAGACAAGCTTGCATCTGTTATAGTTTTGGAGAAAAATGTGTTCATTTCATGTATGCGCGAAATGCCTTAAAAATGGCTTTAAAATGGATTTGGAGCATGGAGACGATTATCTCGGGATTGCAAGATAACCAAACAAAACTTTTAGTGGATTTCTACTTATTTTATTAAATATCATCTCCACCAAACAGGACAAGCTTGCATCTGTTATAGTTTTGGAGAAAAATGTGTTCATTTCATGTATGCGCGAAATGCCTTAAAAATGGCTTTAAAATGGATTTGGAGCATGGAGACGATTATCTCGGGATTGCAAGATAACCAAACAAAACTTTTAGTGGATTTCTACTTATTTTATTAAATATCATCTCCACCAAACAGGACAAGCTTGCATCTGTTATAGTTTTGGAGAAAAATGTGTTCATTTCATGTATGCGCGAAATGCCTTAAAAATGGCTTTAAAATGGATTTGGAGCATGGCGACGATTATCTCGGGATTGCAATATAACCAAACAAAACTTTTAGTGGATTTCTACTTATTTTATTAAATATCATCTCCACCAAACAGGACAAGCTTGCATCTGTTATAGTTTTGGAGAAAAATGTGTTCATTTCATGTATGCGCGAAATGCCTTAAAAATGGCTTTAAAATGGATTTGGAGCATGGAGACGATTATCTCGGGATTGCAAGATAACCAAACAAAAATTTTAGTGGATTTCTACTTATTTTATTAAATATCATCTCCACCAAACAGGACAAGCTTGCATCTGTTTTCGTTTTGGAGAAAAATGTGTTCATTTCATGTATGCGCGAAATGCCTTAAAAATGGCTTTACAATGGATTTGGAGCATGGAGACGATTATCTCGGGATTGCAAGATAACCAAACAAAACTTTTAGTGGATTTCTACTTATTTTATTAAATATCATCTCCACCAAACAGGACAAGCTTGCATCTGTTATAGTTTTGGAGAAAAATGTGTTCATTTCATGTATTCGCGAAATGCCTTAAAAATGGCTTTAAAATGGATTTGGAGCATGGAGACGATTATCTCGGGATTGCAATATAACCAAACAAAACTTTTAGTGGATTTCTACTTATTTTATTAAATATCATCTCCACCAAACAGGACAAGCTTGCATCTGTTATAGTTTTGGAGAAAAATGTGTTCATTTCATGTATGCGCGAAATGCCTTAAAAATGGCTTTAAAATGGATTTGGAGCATGGAGACAATTATCTCGGGATTGCAAGATAACCAAACAAAAATTTTAGTGGATTTCTACTTATTTTATTAAATATCATCTCCACCAAACAGGACAAGCTTGCATCTGTTATAGTTTTGGAGAAAAATGTGTTCATTTCATGTATGCGCGAAATGCCTTAAAAATGGCTTTAAAATGGATTTGGAGCATGGAGACGATTATCTCGGGATTGCAAGATAACCAAACAAAACTTTTAGTGGATTTCTACTTATTTTATTAAATATCATCTCCACCAAACAAGACAAGCTTGCATCTGTTATAGTTTTGGAGAAAAATGTGTTCATTTCATGTATGCGCGAAATGCCTTAAAAATGGCTTTAAAATGGATTTGGAGCATGGAGACGATTATCTCGGGATTGCAAGATAACCAAACAAAACTTTTAGTGGATTTCTACTTATTTTATTAAATATCATCTCCACCAAACAGGACAAGCTTGCATCTGTTATAGTTTTGGAGAAAAATGTGTTCATTTCATGTATGCGCGAAATGCCTTAAAAATGGCTTTAAAATGGATTTGGAGCATGGAGACGATTATCTCGGGATTGCAAGATAACCAAACAAAACTTTTAGTGGATTTCTACTTATTTTATTAAATATCATCTCCACCAAACAGGACAAGCTTGCATCTGTTATAGTTTTGGAGAAAAATGTGTTCATTTCATGTATGCGCAAAATGCCTTAAAAATGGCTTTAAAATGGATTTGGAGCATGGAGACGATTATCTCGGGATTGCAATATAACCAAACAAAACTTTTAGTGGATTTCTACTTATTTTATTAAATATCATCTCCACCAAACAGGACAAGCTTGCATCTGTTATAGTTTTGGAGAAAAATGTGTTCATTTCATGTATGCGCGAAATGCCTTAAAAATGGCTTTAAAATGGATTTGGAGCATGGAGACGATTATCTCGGGATTGCAAGATAACCAAACAAAACTTTTAGTGGATTTCTACTTATTTTATTAAATATCATCTCCACCAAACAAGACAAGCTTGCATCTGTTATAGTTTTGGAGAAAAATGTGTTCATTTCATGTATGCGCGAAATGCCTTAAAAATGGCTTTAAAATGGATTTGGAGCATGGAGACGATTATCTCGGGATTGCAAGATAACCAAACAAAACTTTTAGTGGATTTCTACTTATTTTATTAAATATCATCTCCATCAAACAGGACAAGCTTGCATGTGTTATAGTTTTGGAGAAAAATGTGTTCATTTCATGTATGCGCAAAATGCCTTTGAAATGGCTTTAAAATGGATTTGGAGCATGGAGACGATTATCTCGGGATTGCAAGATAACCAAACAAAACTTTTAGTGGATTTCTACTTATTGTATTAAATATCATCTCCACCAAACAGGACAAGCTTGCATCTGTTATAGTTTTGGAGAAAAATGTGTTCATTTCATGTATGCGCGAAATGCCTTAAAAATGGCTTTAAAATGGATTTGGAGCATGGAGACGATTATCTCGGGATTGCAAGATAACCAAACAAAACTTTTAGTGGATTTCTACTTATTTTATTAAATATCATCTCCACCAAACAGGACAAGCTTGCATCTATTATAGTTTTGGAGAAAAATGTGTTCATTTCATGTATGCGCGAAATGCCTTAAAAATGGCTTTAAAATGGATTTGGAGCATGGAGACGATTATCTCGGGATTGCAATATAACCAAACAAAACTTTTAGTGGATTTCTACTTATTTTATTAAATATCATCTCCACCAAACAGGACAAGCTTGCATCTGTTATAGTTTTGGAGAAAAATGTGTTCATTTCATGTATGCGCGAAATGCCTTAAAAATGGCTTTAAAATGGATTTGGAGCATGGAGACGATTATCTCGGGATTGCAAGATAACCAAACAAAACTTTTAGTGGATTTCTACTTATTTTATTAAATATCATCTCCACCAAACAGGACAAGCTTGCATCTGTTATAGTTTTGGAGAAAAATGTGTTCATTTCATGTATGCGCGAAATGCCTTAAAAATGGCTTTAAAATGGATTTGGAGCATGGAGACGATTATCTCGGGATTGCAAGATAACCAAACAAAACTTTTAGTGGATTTCTACTTATTTTATTAAATATCATCTCCACCAAACAGGACAAGCTTGCATCTGTTATAGTTTTGGAGAAAAATGTGTTCATTTCATGTATGCGCGAAATGCCTTAAAAATGGCTTTAAAATGGATTTGGAGCATGGAGACGATTTTCTCGGGATTGCAAGATAACCAAACAAAACTTTTAGTGGATTTCTACTTATTTTATTAAATATCATCTCCACCAAACAGGACAAGCTTGCATCTGTTATAGTTTTGGAGAAAAATGTGTTCATTTCATGTATGCGCGAAATGCCTTAAAAATGGCTTTAAAATGGATTTGGAGCATGGAGACGATTATCTCGGGATTGCAAGATAACCAAACAAAACTTTTAGTGGATTTCTACTTATTTTATTAAATATCATCTCCACCAAACAGGACAAGCTTGCATCTGTTATAGTTTTGGAGAAAAATGTGTTCATTTCATGTATGCGCGAAATGCCTTAAAAATGGCTTTAAAATGGATTTGGAGCATGGAGACGATTATCTCGGGATTGCAAGATAACCAAACAAAACTTTTAGTGGATTTCTACTTATTTTATTAAATATCATCTCCACCAAACAGGACAAGCTTGCATCTGTTATAGTTTTGGAGAAAAATGTGTTCATTTCATGTATGCGCGAAATGCCTTAAAAATGGCTTTAAAATGGATTTGGAGCATGGAGACGATTATCTCGGGATTGCAAGATAACCAAACAAAACTTTTAGTGGATTTCTACTTATTTTATTAAATATCATCTCCACCAAACAGGACAAGCTTGCATCTGTTATAGTTTTGGAGAAAAATGTGTTCATTTCATGTATGCGCGAAATGCCTTAAAAATGGCTTTAAAATGGATTTGGAGCATGGAGACGATTATCTCGGGATTGCAAGATAACCAAACAAAACTTTTAGTAAATTTCTACTTATTTTATTAAATATCATCTCCACCAATCAGGACAAGCTTGCATCTGTTATAGTTTTGGAGAAAAATGTGTTCATTTCATGTATGCGCGAAATGCCTTAAAAATGGCTTTAAAATGGATTCGGAGCATGGAGACGATTATCTCGGGATTGCAAGATAACCAAACAAAACTTTTAGTGGATTTCTACTTATTTTATTAAATATCATCTCCACCAAACAGGACAAGCTTGCATCTGTTATAGTTTTGAAGAAAAATGTGTTCATTTCATGTATGCGCGAAATGCCTTAAAAATGGCTTTAAAATGGATTTGGAGCATGGAGACGATTATCTCGGGATTGCAAGATAACCAAACAAAACTTTTAGTGGATTTCTACTTATTTTATTAAATATCATCTCCACCAAACAGGACAAGCTTGCATCTGTTATAGTTTTGGAGAAAAATGTGTTCATTTCATGTATGCGCGAAATGCCTTAAAAATGGCTTTAAAATGGATTTGGAGCATGGAGACGATTATCTCGGGATTGCAAGATAACCAAACAAAACTTTTAGTGGATTTCTACTTATTTTATTAAATATCATCTCCACCAAACAGGACAAGCTTGCATCTGTTATAGTTTTGGAGAAAAATGTGTTCATTTCATGTATGCGCGAAATGCCTTAAAAATGGCTTTAAAATGGATTTGGAGCATGGAGACGATTATCTCGGGATCGCAAGATAACCAAACAAAAATTTTAGTGGATTTCTACTTATTTTATTAAATATCATCTCCACCAAACAGGACAAGCTTGCATCTGTTATAGTTTTGGAGAAAAATGTGTTCATTTCATGTATGCGCGAAATGCCTTAAAAATGGCTTTAAAATGGATTTGGAGCATGGAGACGATTATCTCGGGATTGCAAGATAACCAAACAAAACTTTTAGTGGATTTCTACTTATTTTATTAAATATCATCTCCACCAAACAAGACAAGCTTGCATCTGTTATAGTTTTGGAGAAAAATGTGTTCATTTCATGTATGCGCGAAATGCCTTAAAAATGGCTTTAAAATGGATTTGGAGCATGGAGACGATTATCTCGGGATTGCAAGATAACCAAACAAAACTTTTAGTGGATTTCTACTTATTTTATTAAATATCATCTCCACCAAACAGGACAAGCTTGCATGTGTTATAGTTTTGGAGAAAAATGTGTTCATTTCATGTATGCGCGAAATGCCTTAAAAATGGCTTTAAAATGGATTTGGAGCATGGAGACGATTATCTCGGGATTGCAATATAACCAAACAAAACTTTTAGTGGATTTCTACTTATTTTATTAAATATCATCTCCACCAAACAGGACAAGCTTGCATCTGTTATAGTTTTGGAGAAAAATGTGTTCATTTCATGTATGCGCGAAATGCCTTAAAAATGGCTTTAAAATGGATTTGGAGCATGGAGACGATTATCTCGGGATTGCAAGATAACCAAACAAAACTTTTAGTGGATTTCTACTTATTTTATTAAATATCATCTCCACCAAACAGGACAAGCTTGCATCTGTTATAGTTTTGGAGAAAAATGTGTTCATTTCATGTATGCGCGAAATGCCTTAAAAATGGCTTTAAAATGGATTTGGAGCATGGAGACGATTATCTCGGGATTGCAATATAACCAAACAAAACTTTTAGTGGATTTCTACTTATTTTATTAAATATCATCTCCACCAAACAGGACAAGCTTGCATCTGTTATAGTTTTGGAGAAAAATGTGTTCATTTCATGTATGCGCGAAATGCCTTAAAAATGGCTTTAAAATGGATTTGGAGCATGGAGACGATTATCTCGGGATTGCAAGATAACCAAACAAAACTTTTAGTGGATTTCTACTTATTTTATTAAATATCATCTCCACCAAACAGGACAAGCTTGCATCTGTTATAGTTTTGGAGAAAAATGTGTTCATTTCATGTATGCGCGAAATGCCTTAAAAATGGCTTTAAAATGGATTCGGAGCATGGAGACGATTATCTCGGGATTGCAAGATAACCAAACAAAACGTTTAGTGGATTTCTACTTATTTTATTAAATATCATCTCCACCAAACAGGACAAGCTTGCATCTGTTATAGTTTTGAAGAAAAATGTGTTCATTTCATGTATGCGCGAAATGCCTTAAAAATGGCTTTAAAATGGATTTGGAGCATGGAGACGATTATCTCGGGATTGCAAGATAACCAAACAAAACTTTTAGTGGATTTCTACTTATTTTATTAAATATCATCTCCACCAAACAGGACAAGCTTGCATCTGTTATAGTTTTGGAGAAAAATGTGTTCATTTCATGTATGCGCGAAATGCCTTAAAAATGGCTTTAAAATGGATTTGGAGCATGGAGACGATTATCTCGGGATTGCAAGATAACCAAACAAAACTTTTAGTGGATTTCTACTTATTTTATTAAATATCATCTCCACCAAACAGGACAAGCTTGCATCTGTTATAGTTTTGGAGAAAAATGTGTTCATTTCATGTATGCGCGAAATGCCTTAAAAATGGCTTTAAAATGGATTTGGAGCATGGAGACGATTATCTCGGGATCGCAAGATAACCAAACAAAAATTTTAGTGGATTTCTACTTATTTTATTAAATATCATCTCCACCAAACAGGACAAGCTTGCATCTGTTATAGTTTTGGAGAAAAATGTGTTCATTTCATGTATGCGCGAAATGCCTTAAAAATGGCTTTAAAATGGATTTGGAGCATGGAGACGATTATCTCGGGATTGCAAGATAACCAAACAAAACTTTTAGTGGATTTCTACTTATTTTATTAAATATCATCTCCACCAAACAAGACAAGCTTGCATCTGTTATAGTTTTGGAGAAAAATGTGTTCATTTCATGTATGCGCGAAATGCCTTAAAAATGGCTTTAAAATGGATTTGGAGCATGGAGACGATTATCTCGGGATTGCAAGATAACCAAACAAAACTTTTAGTGGATTTCTACTTATTTTATTAAATATCATCTCCACCAAACAGGACAAGCTTGCATCTGTTATAGTTTTGGAGAAAAATGTGTTCATTTCATGTATGCGCAAAATGCCTTAAAAATGGCTTTAAAATGGATTTGGAGCATGGAGACGATTATCTCGGGATTGCAATATAACCAAACAAAACTTTTAGTGGATTTCTACTTATTTTATTAAATATCATCTCCACCAAACAGGACAAGCTTGCATCTGTTATAGTTTTGGAGAAAAATGTGTTCATTTCATGTATGCGCGAAATGCCTTAAAAATGGCTTTAAAATGGATTTGGAGCATGGAGACGATTATCTCGGGATTGCAAGATAACCAAACAAAACTTTTAGTGGATTTCTACTTATTTTATTAAATATCATCTCCACCAAACAAGACAAGCTTGCATCTGTTATAGTTTTGGAGAAAAATGTGTTCATTTCATGTATGCGCGAAATGCCTTAAAAATGGCTTTAAAATGGATTTGGAGCATGGAGACGATTATCTCGGGATTGCAAGATAACCAAACAAAACTTTTAGTGGATTTCTACTTATTTTATTAAATATCATCTCCATCAAACAGGACAAGCTTGCATGTGTTATAGTTTTGGAGAAAAATGTGTTCATTTCATGTATGCGCAAAATGCCTTTGAAATGGCTTTAAAATGGATTTGGAGCATGGAGACGATTATCTCGGGATTGCAAGATAACCAAACAAAACTTTTAGTGGATTTCTACTTATTGTATTAAATATCATCTCCACCAAACAGGACAAGCTTGCATCTGTTATAGTTTTGGAGAAAAATGTGTTCATTTCATGTATGCGCGAAATGCCTTAAAAATGGCTTTAAAATGGATTTGGAGCATGGAGACGATTATCTCGGGATTGCAAGATAACCAAACAAAACTTTTAGTGGATTTCTACTTATTTTATTAAATATCATCTCCACCAAACAGGACAAGCTTGCATCTATTATAGTTTTGGAGAAAAATGTGTTCATTTCATGTATGCGCGAAATGCCTTAAAAATGGCTTTAAAATGGATTTGGAGCATGGAGACGATTATCTCGGGATTGCAATATAACCAAACAAAACTTTTAGTGGATTTCTACTTATTTTATTAAATATCATCTCCACCAAACAGGACAAGCTTGCATCTGTTATAGTTTTGGAGAAAAATGTGTTCATTTCATGTATGCGCGAAATGCCTTAAAAATGGCTTTAAAATGGATTTGGAGCATGGAGACGATTATCTCGGGATTGCAAGATAACCAAACAAAACTTTTAGTGGATTTCTACTTATTTTATTAAATATCATCTCCACCAAACAGGACAAGCTTGCATCTGTTATAGTTTTGGAGAAAAATGTGTTCATTTCATGTATGCGCGAAATGCCTTAAAAATGGCTTTAAAATGGATTTGGAGCATGGAGACGATTATCTCGGGATTGCAAGATAACCAAACAAAACTTTTAGTGGATTTCTACTTATTTTATTAAATATCATCTCCACCAAACAGGACAAGCTTGCATCTGTTATAGTTTTGGAGAAAAATGTGTTCATTTCATGTATGCGCGAAATGCCTTAAAAATGGCTTTAAAATGGATTTGGAGCATGGAGACGATTTTCTCGGGATTGCAAGATAACCAAACAAAACTTTTAGTGGATTTCTACTTATTTTATTAAATATCATCTCCACCAAACAGGACAAGCTTGCATCTGTTATAGTTTTGGAGAAAAATGTGTTCATTTCATGTATGCGCGAAATGCCTTAAAAATGGCTTTAAAATGGATTTGGAGCATGGAGACGATTATCTCGGGATTGCAAGATAACCAAACAAAACTTTTAGTGGATTTCTACTTATTTTATTAAATATCATCTCCACCAAACAGGACAAGCTTGCATCTGTTATAGTTTTGGAGAAAAATGTGTTCATTTCATGTATGCGCGAAATGCCTTAAAAATGGCTTTAAAATGGATTTGGAGCATGGAGACGATTATCTCGGGATTGCAAGATAACCAAACAAAACTTTTAGTGGATTTCTACTTATTTTATTAAATATCATCTCCACCAAACAGGACAAGCTTGCATCTGTTATAGTTTTGGAGAAAAATGTGTTCATTTCATGTATGCGCGAAATGCCTTAAAAATGGCTTTAAAATGGATTTGGAGCATGGAGACGATTATCTCGGGATTGCAAGATAACCAAACAAAACTTTTAGTGGATTTCTACTTATTTTATTAAATATCATCTCCACCAAACAGGACAAGCTTGCATCTGTTATAGTTTTGGAGAAAAATGTGTTCATTTCATGTATGCGCGAAATGCCTTAAAAATGGCTTTAAAATGGATTTGGAGCATGGAGACGATTATCTCGGGATTGCAAGATAACCAAACAAAACTTTTAGTAAATTTCTACTTATTTTATTAAATATCATCTCCACCAATCAGGACAAGCTTGCATCTGTTATAGTTTTGGAGAAAAATGTGTTCATTTCATGTATGCGCGAAATGCCTTAAAAATGGCTTTAAAATGGATTCGGAGCATGGAGACGATTATCTCGGGATTGCAAGATAACCAAACAAAACTTTTAGTGGATTTCTACTTATTTTATTAAATATCATCTCCACCAAACAGGACAAGCTTGCATCTGTTATAGTTTTGAAGAAAAATGTGTTCATTTCATGTATGCGCGAAATGCCTTAAAAATGGCTTTAAAATGGATTTGGAGCATGGAGACGATTATCTCGGGATTGCAAGATAACCAAACAAAACTTTTAGTGGATTTCTACTTATTTTATTAAATATCATCTCCACCAAACAGGACAAGCTTGCATCTGTTATAGTTTTGGAGAAAAATGTGTTCATTTCATGTATGCGCGAAATGCCTTAAAAATGGCTTTAAAATGGATTTGGAGCATGGAGACGATTATCTCGGGATTGCAAGATAACCAAACAAAACTTTTAGTGGATTTCTACTTATTTTATTAAATATCATCTCCACCAAACAGGACAAGCTTGCATCTGTTATAGTTTTGGAGAAAAATGTGTTCATTTCATGTATGCGCGAAATGCCTTAAAAATGGCTTTAAAATGGATTTGGAGCATGGAGACGATTATCTCGGGATCGCAAGATAACCAAACAAAAATTTTAGTGGATTTCTACTTATTTTATTAAATATCATCTCCACCAAACAGGACAAGCTTGCATCTGTTATAGTTTTGGAGAAAAATGTGTTCATTTCATGTATGCGCGAAATGCCTTAAAAATGGCTTTAAAATGGATTTGGAGCATGGAGACGATTATCTCGGGATTGCAAGATAACCAAACAAAACTTTTAGTGGATTTCTACTTATTTTATTAAATATCATCTCCACCAAACAAGACAAGCTTGCATCTGTTATAGTTTTGGAGAAAAATGTGTTCATTTCATGTATGCGCGAAATGCCTTAAAAATGGCTTTAAAATGGATTTGGAGCATGGAGACGATTATCTCGGGATTGCAAGATAACCAAACAAAACTTTTAGTGGATTTCTACTTATTTTATTAAATATCATCTCCACCAAACAGGACAAGCTTGCATGTGTTATAGTTTTGGAGAAAAATGTGTTCATTTCATGTATGCGCGAAATGCCTTAAAAATGGCTTTAAAATGGATTTGGAGCATGGAGACGATTATCTCGGGATTGCAATATAACCAAACAAAACTTTTAGTGGATTTCTACTTATTTTATTAAATATCATCTCCACCAAACAGGACAAGCTTGCATCTGTTATAGTTTTGGAGAAAAATGTGTTCATTTCATGTATGCGCGAAATGCCTTAAAAATGGCTTTAAAATGGATTTGGAGCATGGAGACGATTATCTCGGGATTGCAAGATAACCAAACAAAACTTTTAGTGGATTTCTACTTATTTTATTAAATATCATCTCCACCAAACAGGACAAGCTTGCATCTGTTATAGTTTTGGAGAAAAATGTGTTCATTTCATGTATGCGCGAAATGCCTTAAAAATGGCTTTAAAATGGATTTGGAGCATGGAGACGATTATCTCGGGATTGCAATATAACCAAACAAAACTTTTAGTGGATTTCTACTTATTTTATTAAATATCATCTCCACCAAACAGGACAAGCTTGCATCTGTTATAGTTTTGGAGAAAAATGTGTTCATTTCATGTATGCGCGAAATGCCTTAAAAATGGCTTTAAAATGGATTTGGAGCATGGAGACGATTATCTCGGGATTGCAAGATAACCAAACAAAACTTTTAGTGGATTTCTACTTATTTTATTAAATATCATCTCCACCAAACAGGACAAGCTTGCATCTGTTATAGTTTTGGAGAAAAATGTGTTCATTTCATGTATGCGCGAAATGCCTTAAAAATGGCTTTAAAATGGATTCGGAGCATGGAGACGATTATCTCGGGATTGCAAGATAACCAAACAAAACGTTTAGTGGATTTCTACTTATTTTATTAAATATCATCTCCACCAAACAGGACAAGCTTGCATCTGTTATAGTTTTGAAGAAAAATGTGTTCATTTCATGTATGCGCGAAATGCCTTAAAAATGGCTTTAAAATGGATTTGGAGCATGGAGACGATTATCTCGGGATTGCAAGATAACCAAACAAAACTTTTAGTGGATTTCTACTTATTTTATTAAATATCATCTCCACCAAACAGGACAAGCTTGCATCTGTTATAGTTTTGGAGAAAAATGTGTTCATTTCATGTATGCGCGAAATGCCTTAAAAATGGCTTTAAAATGGATTTGGAGCATGGAGACGATTATCTCGGGATTGCAAGATAACCAAACAAAACTTTTAGTGGATTTCTACTTATTTTATTAAATATCATCTCCACCAAACAGGACAAGCTTGCATCTGTTATAGTTTTGGAGAAAAATGTGTTCATTTCATGTATGCGCGAAATGCCTTAAAAATGGCTTTAAAATGGATTTGGAGCATGGAGACGATTATCTCGGGATCGCAAGATAACCAAACAAAAATTTTAGTGGATTTCTACTTATTTTATTAAATATCATCTCCACCAAACAGGACAAGCTTGCATCTGTTATAGTTTTGGAGAAAAATGTGTTCATTTCATGTATGCGCGAAATGCCTTAAAAATGGCTTTAAAATGGATTTGGAGCATGGAGACGATTATCTCGGGATTGCAAGATAACCAAACAAAACTTTTAGTGGATTTCTACTTATTTTATTAAATATCATCTCCACCAAACAAGACAAGCTTGCATCTGTTATAGTTTTGGAGAAAAATGTGTTCATTTCATGTATGCGCGAAATGCCTTAAAAATGGCTTTAAAATGGATTTGGAGCATGGAGACGATTATCTCGGGATTGCAAGATAACCAAACAAAACTTTTAGTGGATTTCTACTTATTTTATTAAATATCATCTCCACCAAACAGGACAAGCTTGCATGTGTTATAGTTTTGGAGAAAAATGTGTTCATTTCATATATGCGCGAAATGCCTTAAAAATGGCTTTAAAATGGATTTGGAGCATGGAGACGATTATCTCGGGATTGCAAGATAACCAAACAAAACTTTTAGTGGATTTCTACTTATTTTATTAAATATCATCTCCACCAAACAGGACAAGCTTGCATCTATTATAGTTTTGGAGAAAAATGTGTTCATTTCATGTATGCGCGAAATGCCTTAAAAATGGCTTTAAAATGGATTTGGAGCATGGAGACGATTATCTCGGGATTGCAATATAACCAAACAAAACTTTTAGTGGATTTCTACTTATTTTATTAAATATCATCTCCACCAAACAGGACAAGCTTGCATCTGTTATAGTTTTGGAGAAAAATGTGTTCATTTCATGTATGCGCGAAATGCCTTAAAAATGGCTTTAAAATGGATTTGGAGCATGGAGACGATTATCTCGGGATTGCAAGATAACCAAACAAAACTTAGTGGATTTCTACTTATTTTATTAAATATCATCTCCACCAAACAGGACAAGATTGCATCTGTTATAGTTTTGGAGAAAAATGTGTTCATTTCATGTATGCGCGAAATGCCTTAAAAATGGCTTTAAAATGGATTTGGAGCATAGAGACGATTATCTCGGGATTGCAAGATAACCAAACAAAACTTTTAGTGGATTTCTACTTATTTTATTAAATATCATCTCCACCAAACAGGACAAGCTTGCATCTGTTATAGTTTTGGAGAAAAATGTGTTCATTTCATGTATGCGCGAAATGCCTTAAAAATGGCTTTAAAATGGATTTGGAGCATGGAGACGATTATCTCGGGATTGCAAGATAACCAAACAAAACTTTTAGTGGATTTCTACTTATTTTATTAAATATCATCTCCACCAAACAGGACAAGCTTGGATGTGTTATAGTTTTGGAGAAAAATGTGTTCATTTCATGTATGCGCAAAATGCCTTTGAAATGGCTTTAAAATGGATTTGGGGCATGGAGACGATTATTTCGGGATTGCAAGATAACCAAACAAAACTTTTAGTGGATTTCTACTTATTTTATTAAATATCATCTCCACCAAACAGGACAAGCTTGCATCTGTTATAGTTTTGGAGAAAAATGTGTTCATTTCATGTATGCGCGAAATGCCTTAAAAATGGCTTTAAAATGGATTTGGAGCATGGAGACGATTATCTCGGGATTGCAAGATAACCAAACAAAACTTTTAGTGGATTTCTACTTATTTTATTAAATATCATCTCCACCAAACAGGACAAGCTTGCATCTGTTATAGTTTTGGAGAAAAATGTGTTCATTTCATGTATGCGCGAAATGCCTTAAAAATGGCTTTAAAATGGATTTGGAGCATGGAGACGATTATCTCGGGATTGCAAGATAACCAAACAAAACTTTTAGTGGATTTCTACTTATTTTATTAAATATCATCTCCACCAAACAAGACAAGCTTGCATCTGTTATAGTTTTGGAGAAAAATGTGTTCATTTCATGTATGCGCGAAATGCCTTAAAAATGGCTTTAAAATGGATTTGGAGCATGGAGACGATTATCTCGGGATTGCAAGATAACCAAACAAAACTTTTAGTGGATTTCTACTTATTTTATTAAATATCATCTCCACCAAACAGGACAAGCTTGCATGTGTTATAGTTTTGGAGAAAAATGTGTTCATTTCATGTATGCGCGAAATGCCTTAAAAATGGCTTTAAAATGGATTTGGAGCATGGAGACGATTATCTCGGGATTGCAAGATAACCAAACAAAACTTTTAGTGGATTTCTACTTATTTTATTAAATATCATCTCCACCAAACAGGACAAGCTTGCATCTATTATAGTTTTGGAGAAAAATGTGTTCATTTCATGTATGCGCGAAATGCCTTAAAAATGGCTTTAAAATGGATTTGGAGCATGGAGACGATTATCTCGGGATTGCAATATAACCAAACAAAACTTTTAGTGGATTTCTACTTATTTTATTAAATATCATCTCCACCAAACAGGACAAGCTTGCATCTGTTATAGTTTTGGAGAAAAATGTGTTCATTTCATGTATGCGCGAAATGCCTTAAAAATGGCTTTAAAATGGATTTGGAGCATGGAGACGATTATCTCGGGATTGCAAGATAACCAAACAAAACTTAGTGGATTTCTACTTATTTTATTAAATATCATCTCCACCAAACAGGACAAGATTGCATCTGTTATAGTTTTGGAGAAAAATGTGTTCATTTCATGTATGCGCGAAATGCCTTAAAAATGGCTTTAAAATGGATTTGGAGCATGGAGACGATTATCTCGGGATTGCAAGATAACCAAACAAAACTTTTAGTGGATTTCTACTTATTTTATTAAATATCATCTCCACCAAACAGGACAAGCTTGCATCTGTTATAGTTTTGGAGAAAAATGTGTTCATTTCATGTATGCGCGAAATGCCTTAAAAATGGCTTTAAAATGGATTTGGAGCATGGAGACGATTATCTCGGGATTGCAAGATAACCAAACAAAACTTTTAGTGGATTTCTACTTATTTTATTAAATATCATCTCCACCAAACAGGACAAGCTTGGATGTGTTATAGTTTTGGAGAAAAATGTGTTCATTTCATGTATGCGCAAAATGCCTTTGAAATGGCTTTAAAATGGATTTGGGGCATGGAGACGATTATTTCGGGATTGCAAGATAACCAAACAAAACTTTTAGTGGATTTCTACTTATTTTATTAAATATCATCTCCACCAAACAGGACAAGCTTGCATCTGTTATAGTTTTGGAGAAAAATGTGTTCATTTCATGTATGCGCGAAATGCCTTAAAAATGGCTTTAAAATGGATTTGGAGCATGGAGACGATTATCTCGGGATTGCAAGATAACCAAACAAAACTTTTAGTGGATTTCTACTTATTTTATTAAATATCATCTCCACCAAACAGGACAAGCTTGCATCTGTTATAGTTTTGGAGAAAAATGTGTTCATTTCATGTATGCGCGAAATGCCTTAAAAATGGCTTTAAAATGGATTTGGAGCATGGAGACGATTATCTCGGGATTGCAAGATAACCAAACAAAACTTTTAGTGGATTTCTACTTATTTTATTAAATATCATCTCCACCAAACAGGACAAGCTTGCATCTGTTATAGTTTTGGAGAAAAATGTGTTCATTTCATGTATGCGCGAAATGCCTTAAAAATGGCTTTAAAATGGATTTGGAGCATGGAGACGATTATCTCGGGATTGCAAGATAACCAAACAAAACTTTTAGTGGATTTCTACTTATTTTATTAAATATCATCTCCACCAAACAGGACAAGCTTGCATCTGTTATAGTTTTGGAGAAAAATGAGTTCATTTCATGTATGCGCGAAATGCCTTAAAAATGGCTTTAAAATGGATTTGGAGCATGGAGACGATTATCTCGGGATTGCAAGATAACCAAACAAAACCTTTAGTGGATTTCTACTTATTTTATTAAATATCATCTCCACCAAACAGGACAAGCTTGCATGTGTTATAGTTTTGGAGAAAAATGTGTTCATTTCATGTATGCGCAAAATGCCTTTGAAATGGCTTTAAAATGGATTTGGAGCATGGAGACGATTATCTCAGGATGGCAATATAAACAAACGAAACTTTTAGTAGATTTCTACTTATTTTATTAAATATTATCTCCACCAAACAGGACAAGCTTGCATCTGTTATAGTTTTGGAGAAAAATGTGTTCATTTCATGTATGCGCGAAATGCCTTAAAAATGGCTTTAAAATGGATTTGGAGCATGGAGACGATTATCTCGGGATTGCAAGATAACCAAACAAAACTTTTAGTGGATTTCTACTTATTTTATTAAATATCATCTCCACCAAACAGGACAAGCTTGCATCTGTTATAGTTTTGGAGAAAAATGTGTTCATTTCATGTATGCGCGAAATGCCTTAAAAATGGCTTTAAAATGGATTTGGAGCATGGAGACGATTATCTCGGGATTGCAATATAACCAAACAAAACTTTTAGTGGATTTCTACTTATTTTATTAAATATCATCTCCACCAAACAGGACAAGCTTGCATCTGTTATAGTTTTGGAGAAAAATGTGTTCATTTCATGTATGCGCGAAATGCCTTAAAAATGGCTTTAAAATGGATTTGGAGCATGGAGACGATTATCTCGGGATTGCAAGATAACCAAACAAAACTTTTAGTGGATTTCTACTTATTTTATTAAATATCATCTCCACCAAACAGGACAAGCTTGCATCTGTTATAGTTTTGGAGAAAAATGTGTTCATTTCATGTATGCGCGAAATGCCTTAAAAATGGCTTTAAAATGGATTTGGAGCATGGAGACGATTATCTCGGGATTGCAATATAACCAAACAAAACTTTTAGTGGATTTCTACTTATTTTATTAAATATCATCTCCACCAAACAGGACAAGCTTGCATCTGTTATAGTTTTGGAGAAAAATGTGTTCATTTCATGTATGCGCGAAATACCTTAAAATGGCTTTAAAATGGATTTGGAGCATGGAGACGATTATCTCGGGATTGCAAGATAACCAAACAAAACTTTTAGTGGATTTCTACTTATTTTATTAAATATCATCTCCACCAAACAGGACAAGCTTGCATCTGTTATAGTTTTGGAGAAAAATGTGTTCATTTCATGTATGCGCGAAATGCCTTAAAAATGGCTTTAAAATGGATTTGGAGCATGGAGACGATTATCTCGGGATTGCAAGATAACCAAACAAAACTTTTAGTGGATTTCTACTTATTTTATTAAATATCATCTCCACCAAACAGGACAAGCTTGCATCTGTTATAGTTTTGGAGAAAAATGTGTTCATTTCATGTATGCGCGAAATGCCTTAAAAATGGCTTTAAAATGGATTTGGAGCATGGAGACGATTATCTCGGGATTGCAAGATAACCAAACAAAACTTTTAGTGGATTTCTACTTATTTTATTAAATATAATCTCCACCAAACAGGACAAGCTTGCATCTGTTATAGTTTTGGAGAAAAATGTGTTCATTTCATGTATGCGCGAAATGCCTTAAAAATGGCTTTAAAATGGATTTGGAGCATGGAGACGATTATCTCGGGATTGCAATATAACCAAACAAAACTTTTAGTGGATTTCTACTTATTTTATTAAATATCATCTCCACCAAACAGGACAAGCTTGCATCTGTTATAGTTTTGGAGAAAAATGTGTTCATTTCATGTATGCGCGAAATGCCTTAAAAATGGCTTTAAAATGGATTTGGAGCATGGAGACGATTATCTCGGGATTGCAAGATAACCAAACAAAAATTTTAGTGGATTTCTACTTATTTTATTAAATATCATCTCCATCAAACAGGACAAGCTTGCATCTGTTATAGTTTTGGAGAAAAATGTGTTCATTTCATGTATGCGCGAAATGCCTTAAAAATGGCTTTAAAATGGATTTGGAGCATGGAGACGATTATCTCGGGATTGCAAGATAACCAAACAAAACTTTTAGTGGATTTCTACTTATTTTATTAAATATCATCTCCACCAAACAAGACAAGCTTGCATCTGTTATAGATTTGGAGAAAAATGTGTTCATTTCATGTATGCGCGAAATGCCTTAAAAATGGCTTTAAAATGGATTTGGAGCATGGAGACGATTATCTCGGGATTGCAAGATAACCAAACAAAACTTTTAGTGGATTTCTACTTATTTTATTAAATATCATCTCCACCAAACAGGACAAGCTTGCATCTGTTATAGTTTTGGAGAAAAATGTGTTCATTTCATGTATGCGCGAAATGCCTTGAAAATGGCTTTAAAATGGATTTGGAGCATGGAGACGATTATCTCGGGATTGCAAGATAACCAAACAAAACTTTTAGTGGATTTCTACTTATTTTATTAAATATCATCTCCACCAAACAGGACAAGCTTGCATCTGTTATAGTTTTGGAGAAAAATGTGTTCATTTCATGTATGCGCGAAATGCCTTAAAAATGGCTTTAAAATGGATTTGGAGCATGGAGACGATTATCTCGGGATTGCAATATAACCAAACAAAACTTTTAGTGGATTTCTACTTATTTTATTAAATATCATCTCCACCAAACAGGACAAGCTTGCATCTGTTATAGTTTTGGAGAAAAATGTGTTCATTTCATGTATGCGCGAAATGCCTTAAAAATGGCTTTAAAATGGATTTGGAGCATGGAGACGATTATCTCGGGATTGCAAGATAACCAAACAAAAATTTTAGTGGATTTCTACTTATTTTATTAAATATCATCTCCACCAAACAGGACAAGCTTGCATCTGTTATAGTTTTGGAGAAAAATGTTTTCATTTCATGTATGCGTGAAATGCCTTAAAAATGGCTTTAAAATGGATTTGGAGCATGGAGACGATTATCTCGGGATTGCAAGATAACCAAACAAAACTTTTAGTGGATGTCTACTTATTTTATTAAATATCATCTCCACCAAACAGGACAAGCTTGCATCTGTTATAGTTTTGGAGAAAAATGTGTTCATTTGATGTATGCGCGAAATGCCTTAAAAATGGCTTTAAAATGGATTTGGAGCATGGAGACGATTATCTCGGGATTGCAAGATAACCAAACAAAACTTTTAGTGGATTTCTACTTATTTTATTAAATATCATCTCCACCAAACAGGACAAGCTTGCATCTGTTATAGTTTTAGAGAAAAATGTGTTCATTTCATGTATGCGCGAAATGCCTTAAAAATGGCTTTAAAATGGATTTGGAGCATGGAGACGATTATCTCGGGATTGCAAGATAACCAAACAAAACTTTTAGTGGATTTCTACTTATTTTATTAAATATCATCTCCACCAAACAGGACAAGCTTGCATCTGTTATAGTTTTGGAGAAAAATGAGTTCATTTCATGTATGCGCGAAATGCCTTAAAAATGGCTTTAAAATGGATTTGGAGCATGGAGACGATTATCTCGGGATTGCAAGATAACCAAACAAAACCTTTAGTGGATTTCTACTTATTTTATTAAATATCATCTCCACCAAACAGGACAAGCTTGCATGTGTTATAGTTTTGGAGAAAAATGTGTTCATTTCATGTATGCGCAAAATGCCTTTGAAATGGCTTTAAAATGGATTTGGAGCATGGAGACGATTATCTCAGGATGGCAATATAAACAAACGAAACTTTTAGTAGATTTCTACTTATTTTATTAAATATTATCTCCACCAAACAGGACAAGCTTGCATCTGTTATAGTTTTGGAGAAAAATGTGTTCATTTCATGTATGCGCGAAATGCCTTAAAAATGGCTTTAAAATGGATTTGGAGCATGGAGACGATTATCTCGGGATTGCAAGATAACCAAACAAAACTTTTAGTGGATTTCTACTTATTTTATTAAATATCATCTCCACCAAACAGGACAAGCTTGCATCTGTTATAGTTTTGGAGAAAAATGTGTTCATTTCATGTATGCGCGAAATGCCTTAAAAATGGCTTTAAAATGGATTTGGAGCATGGAGACGATTATCTCGGGATTGCAATATAACCAAACAAAACTTTTAGTGGATTTCTACTTATTTTATTAAATATCATCTCCACCAAACAGGACAAGCTTGCATCTGTTATAGTTTTGGAGAAAAATGTGTTCATTTCATGTATGCGCGAAATGCCTTAAAAATGGCTTTAAAATGGATTTGGAGCATGGAGACGATTATCTCGGGATTGCAAGATAACCAAACAAAACTTTTAGTGGATTTCTACTTATTTTATTAAATATCATCTCCACCAAACAGGACAAGCTTGCATCTGTTATAGTTTTGGAGAAAAATGTGTTCATTTCATGTATGCGCGAAATGCCTTAAAAATGGCTTTAAAATGGATTTGGAGCATGGAGACGATTATCTCGGGATTGCAATATAACCAAACAAAACTTTTAGTGGATTTCTACTTATTTTATTAAATATCATCTCCACCAAACAGGACAAGCTTGCATCTGTTATAGTTTTGGAGAAAAATGTGTTCATTTCATGTATGCGCGAAATACCTTAAAATGGCTTTAAAATGGATTTGGAGCATGGAGACGATTATCTCGGGATTGCAAGATAACCAAACAAAACTTTTAGTGGATTTCTACTTATTTTATTAAATATCATCTCCACCAAACAGGACAAGCTTGCATCTGTTATAGTTTTGGAGAAAAATGTGTTCATTTCATGTATGCGCGAAATGCCTTAAAAATGGCTTTAAAATGGATTTGGAGCATGGAGACGATTATCTCGGGATTGCAAGATAACCAAACAAAACTTTTAGTGGATTTCTACTTATTTTATTAAATATCATCTCCACCAAACAGGACAAGCTTGCATCTGTTATAGTTTTGGAGAAAAATGTGTTCATTTCATGTATGCGCGAAATGCCTTAAAAATGGCTTTAAAATGGATTTGGAGCATGGAGACGATTATCTCGGGATTGCAAGATAACCAAACAAAACTTTTAGTGGATTTCTACTTATTTTATTAAATATAATCTCCACCAAACAGGACAAGCTTGCATCTGTTATAGTTTTGGAGAAAAATGTGTTCATTTCATGTATGCGCGAAATGCCTTAAAAATGGCTTTAAAATGGATTTGGAGCATGGAGACGATTATCTCGGGATTGCAATATAACCAAACAAAACTTTTAGTGGATTTCTACTTATTTTATTAAATATCATCTCCACCAAACAGGACAAGCTTGCATCTGTTATAGTTTTGGAGAAAAATGTGTTCATTTCATGTATGCGCGAAATGCCTTAAAAATGGCTTTAAAATGGATTTGGAGCATGGAGACGATTATCTCGGGATTGCAAGATAACCAAACAAAAATTTTAGTGGATTTCTACTTATTTTATTAAATATCATCTCCATCAAACAGGACAAGCTTGCATCTGTTATAGTTTTGGAGAAAAATGTGTTCATTTCATGTATGCGCGAAATGCCTTAAAAATGGCTTTAAAATGGATTTGGAGCATGGAGACGATTATCTCGGGATTGCAAGATAACCAAACAAAACTTTTAGTGGATTTCTACTTATTTTATTAAATATCATCTCCACCAAACAAGACAAGCTTGCATCTGTTATAGATTTGGAGAAAAATGTGTTCATTTCATGTATGCGCGAAATGCCTTAAAAATGGCTTTAAAATGGATTTGGAGCATGGAGACGATTATCTCGGGATTGCAAGATAACCAAACAAAACTTTTAGTGGATTTCTACTTATTTTATTAAATATCATCTCCACCAAACAGGACAAGCTTGCATCTGTTATAGTTTTGGAGAAAAATGTGTTCATTTCATGTATGCGCGAAATGCCTTGAAAATGGCTTTAAAATGGATTTGGAGCATGGAGACGATTATCTCGGGATTGCAAGATAACCAAACAAAACTTTTAGTGGATTTCTACTTATTTTATTAAATATCATCTCCACCAAACAGGACAAGCTTGCATCTGTTATAGTTTTGGAGAAAAATGTGTTCATTTCATGTATGCGCGAAATGCCTTAAAAATGGCTTTAAAATGGATTTGGAGCATGGAGACGATTATCTCGGGATTGCAATATAACCAAACAAAACTTTTAGTGGATTTCTACTTATTTTATTAAATATCATCTCCACCAAACAGGACAAGCTTGCATCTGTTATAGTTTTGGAGAAAAATGTGTTCATTTCATGTATGCGCGAAATGCCTTAAAAATGGCTTTAAAATGGATTTGGAGCATGGAGACGATTATCTCGGGATTGCAAGATAACCAAACAAAAATTTTAGTGGATTTCTACTTATTTTATTAAATATCATCTCCACCAAACAGGACAAGCTTGCATCTGTTATAGTTTTGGAGAAAAATGTTTTCATTTCATGTATGCGTGAAATGCCTTAAAAATGGCTTTAAAATGGATTTGGAGCATGGAGACGATTATCTCGGGATTGCAAGATAACCAAACAAAACTTTTAGTGGATGTCTACTTATTTTATTAAATATCATCTCCACCAAACAGGACAAGCTTGCATCTGTTATAGTTTTGGAGAAAAATGTGTTCATTTGATGTATGCGCGAAATGCCTTAAAAATGGCTTTAAAATGGATTTGGAGCATGGAGACGATTATCTCGGGATTGCAAGATAACCAAACAAAACTTTTAGTGGATTTCTACTTATTTTATTAAATATCATCTCCACCAAACAGGACAAGCTTGCATGTGTTATAGTTTTGGAGAAAAATGTGTTCATTTCATGTATGCGCAAAATGCCTTTGAAATGGCTTTAAAATGGATTTGGAGCATGGAGACGATTATCTCAGGATGGCAATATAAACAAACGAAACTTTTAGTAGATTTCTACTTATTTTATTAAATATTATCTCCACCAAACAGGACAAGCTTGCATCTGTTATAGTTTTGGAGAAAAATGTGTTCATTTCATGTATGCGCGAAATGACTTAAAAATGGCTTTAAAATGGATATGGAGCATGGAGACGATTATCTCGGGATTGCAAGATAACCAAACAAAACTTTTAGTGGATTTCTACTTATTTTATTAAATATCATCTCCACCAAACAGGACAAGCTTGCATGTGTTATAGTTTTGGAGAAAAATGTGTTCATTTCATGTATGCGCAAAATGCCTTTGAAATGGCTTTAAAATGGATTTGGAGCATGGAGACGATTATCTCAGGATGGCAATATAAACAAACGAAACTTTTAGTAGATTTCTACTTATTTTATTAAATATTATCTCCACCAAACAGGACAAGCTTGCATCTGTTATAGTTTTGGAGAAAAATGTGTTCATTTCATGTATGCGCGAAATGCCTTAAAAATGGCTTTAAAATGGATTTGGAGCATGGAGACGATTATCTCGGGATTGCAAAATAACCAAACAAAACTTTTAGTGGATTTCTACTTATTTTATTAAATATCATCTCCACCAAACAGGACAAGCTTGCATCTGTTATAGTTTTGGAGAAAAATGTGTTCATTTCATGTATGCGCGAAATGCCTTAAAAATGGCTTTAAAATGGATTTGGAGCATGGAGACGATTATCTCGGGATTGCAATATAACCAAACAAAACTTTTAGTGGATTTCTACTTATTTTATTAAATATCATCTCCACCAAACAGGACAAGCTTGCATCTGTTATAGTTTTGGAGAAAAATGTGTTCATTTCATGTATGCGCGAAATGCCTTAAAAATGGCTTTAAAATGGATTTGGAGCATGGAGACGATTATCTCGGGATTGCAAGATAACCAAACAAAACTTTTAGTGGATTTCTATTTATTTTATTAAATATCATCTCCACCAAACAGGACAAGCTTGCATCTGGTATAGTTTTGGAGAAAAATGTGTTCATTTCATGTATGCGCGAAATGCCTTAAAAATGGCTTTAAAATGGATTTGGAGCATGGAGACGATTATCTCGGGATTGCAAGATAACCAAACAAAACTTTTAGTGGATTTCTACTTATTTTATTAAATATCATCTCCACCAAACAGGACAAGCTTGCATCTGTTATAGTTTTGGAGAAAAATGTGTTCATTTCATGTATGCGCGAAATGCCTTAAAAATGGCTTTAAAATGGATTTGGAGCAAGAAGACGATTATCTCGGGATTGCAAGATAACCAAACAAAACTTTTAGTGGATTTCTACTTATTTTATTAAATATCATCTCCACCAAACAGGACAAGCTTGCATCTGTTATAGTTTTGGAGAAAAATGTGTTCATTTCATGTATGCGCGAAATGCCTTAAAAATGGCTTTAAAATGGATTTGGAGTATGGAGACGATTATCTCGGGATTGCAAGATAACCAAACAAAAATTTTAGTGGATTTCTACTTATTTTATTAAATATCATCTCCACCAAACAGGACAAGCTTGCATCTGTTATAGTTTTGGAGAAAAATGTGTTCATTTCATGTATGCGCGAAATGCCTTAAAAATGGCTTTAAAATGGATTTGGAGCATGGAGACGATTATCTCGGGATTGCAAGATAACCAAACAAAACTTTTAGTGGATTTCTACTTATTTTATTAAATATCATCTCCACCAAACAAGACAAGCTTGCATCTGTTATAGTTTTGGAGAAAAATGTGTTCATTTCATGTATGCGCGAAATGCCTTAAAAATGGCTTTAAAATGGATTTGGAGCATGGAGACGATTATCTCGGGATTGCAAGATAACCAAACAAAACTTTTAGTGGATTTCTACTTATTTTATTAAATATCATCTCCACCAAACAGGACAAGCTTGCATCTGTTATAGTTTTGGAGAAAAATGTGTTCATTTCATGTATGCGCGAAATGCCTTAAAAATGGCTTTAAAATGGATTTGGAGCATGGAGACGATTATCTCGGGATTGCAAGATAACCAAACAAAACTTTTAGTGGATTTCTACTTATTTTATTAAATATCATCTCCACCAAACAGGACAAGCTTGCATCTGTTATAGTTTTGGAGAAAAATGTGTTCATTTCATGTATGCGCGAAATGCCTTAAAAATGGCTTTAAAATGGATTTGGAGCATGGAGACGATTATCTCGGGTTTTTCAAGATAACCAAACAAAACTTTTAGTGGATTTCTACTTATTTTATTAAATATCATCTCCACCAAACAGGACAAGCTTGCATCTGTTATAGTTTTGGAGAAAAATGTGTTCATTTCATGTATGCGAAAAATGCCTTAAAAATGGCTTTAAAATGGATTTGGAGCATGGAGACGATTATCTCGGGATTGCAAGATAACCAAACAAAACTTTTAGTGGATTTCTACTTATTTTATTAAATATCATCTCCACCAAACAGGACAAGCTTGCATCTGTTATAGTTTTGGAGAAAAATGTGTTCATTTCATGTATGCGCGAAATGCCTTAAAAATGGCTTTAAAATGGATTTGGAGCATGGAGACGATTATCTCGGGATTGCAAGATAACCAAACAAAACTTTTAGTGGATTTCTACTTATTTTATTAAATATCATCTCCACCAAACAGGACAAGCTTGCATCTGTTATAGTTTTGGAGAAAAATGTGTTCATTTCATGTATGCGCGAAATGCCTTAAAAATGGCTTTAAAATGGATTTGGAGCATGGAGACGATTATCTCGGGATTGCAAGATAACCAAACAAAACTTTTAGTGGATTTCTACTTATTTTATTAAATATCATCTCCACCAAACAGGACAAGCTTGCATCTGTTATAGTTTTGGAGAAAAATGTGTTCATTTCATGTATGCGCGAAATGCCTTAAAAATGGCTTTAAAATGGATTTGGAGCATGGAGACGATTATCTCGGGATTGCAAGATAACCAAACAAAACTTTTAGTGGATTTCTACTTATTTTATTAAATATCATCTCCACCAAACAGGACAAGCTTGCATCTGTTATAGTTTTGGAGAAAAATGTGTTCATTTCATGTATGCGCGAAATGCCTTAAAAATGGCTTTAAAATGGATTTGGAGCATGGAGACGATTATCTCGGGATTGCAAGATAACCAAACAAAACTTTTAGTGGATTTCTACTTATTTTATTAAATATCATCTCCACCAAACAGGACAAGCTTGCATGTGTTATAGTTTTGGAGAAAAATGTGTTCATTTTATGTATGCGCAAAATGCCTTTGAAATGGCTTTAAAATGGATTTGGAGCATGGAGACGATTATCTCGGGATTGCAAGATAACCAAACAAAACTTTTAGTGGATTTCTACTTATTTTATTAAATATCATCTCCACCAAACAGGACAAGCTTGCATCTGTTATAGTTTTGGAGAAAAATGTGTTCATTTCATGTATGCGCGAAATGCTTTAAAAATGGCTTTAAATTGGATTTGGAGCATGGAGTCGATTATCTCGGGATTGCAAGATAACCAAACAAAACTTTTAGTGGATTTCTACTTATTTTATTAAATATCATCTCCACCAAACAGGACAAGCTTGCATCTGTTATAGTTTTGGAGAAAAATGTGTTCATTTCATGTATGCGCGAAATGCCTTAAAAATGGCTTTAAAATGGATTTGGAGCATGGAGACGATTATCTCGGGATTGCAAGATAACCAAACAAAACTTTTAGTGGATTTCTACTTATTTTATTAAATATCATCTCCACCAAACAGGACAAGCTTGCATCTGTTATAGCTTTGGAGAAAAATGTGTTCATTTCATGTATGCGCGAAATGCCTTAAAAATGGCTTTAAAATGGATTTGGAGCATGGAGACGATTATCTCGGGATTGCAAGATAACCAAACAAAACTTTTAGTGGATTTCTACTTATTTTATTAAATATCATCTCCACCAAACAGGACAAGCTTGCATGTGTTATAGTTTTGGAGAAAAATGTGTTCATTTCATGTATGCGCAAAATGCCTTTGAAATGGCTTTAAAATGGATTTGGAGCATGGAGACGATTATCTCAGGATGGCAATATAAACAAACGAAACTTTTAGTAGATTTCTACTTATTTTATTAAATATTATCTCCACCAAACAGGACAAGCTTGCATCTGTTATAGTTTTGGAGAAAAATGTGTTCATTTCATGTATGCGCGAAATGCCTTAAAAATGGCTTTAAAATGGATTTGGAGCATGGAGACGATTATCTCGGGATTGCAAGATAACCAAACAAAACTTTTAGTGGATTTCTACTTATTTTATTAAATATCATCTCCACCAAACAGGACAAGCTTGCATGTGTTATAGTTTTGGAGAAAAATGTGTTCATTTCATGTATGCGCAAAATGCCTTTGAAATGGCTTTAAAATGGATTTGGAGCATGGAGACGATTATCTCAGGATGGCAATATAAACAAACGAAACTTTTAGTAGATTTCTACTTATTTTATTAAATATTGTCTCCACCAAACAGGACAAGCTTGCATCTGTTATAGTTTTGGAGAAAAATGTGTTCATTTCATGTATGCGCGAAATGCCTTAAAAATGGCTTTAAAATGGATTTGGAGCATGGAGACGATTATCTCGGGATTGCAAGATAACCAAACAAAACTTTTAGTGGATTTCTACTTATTTTATTAAATATCATCTCCACCAAACAGGACAAGCTTGCATCTGTTATAGTTTTGGAGAAAAACGTGTTCATTTCATGTATGCGCGAAATGCCTTAAAAATGGCTTTAAAATGGATTTGGAGCATGGAGACGATTATCTCGGGATTGCAATATAACCAAACAAAACTTTTAGTGGATTTCTACTTATTTTATTAAATATCATCTCCACCAAACAGGACAAGCTTGCATCTGTTATAGTTTTGGAGAAAAATGTGTTCATTTCATGTATGCGCGAAATGCCTTAAAAATGGCTTTAAAATGGATTTGGAGCATGGAGACGATTATCTCGGGATTGCAAGATAACCAAAAAAACCTTTTAGTGGATTTCTACTTATTTTATTAAATATCATCTCCACCAAACAGGACAAGCTTGCATCTGTTATAGTTTTGGAGAAAAATGTGTTCATTTCATGTATGCGCGAAATGCCTTAAAAATGGCTTTAAAATGGATTTGGAGCATGGAGACGATTATCTCGGGATTGCAAGATAACCAAACAAAACTTTTAGTGGATTTCTACTTATTTTATTAAATATCATCTCCACCAAACAGGACAAGCTTGCATCTGTTATAGTTTTGGAGAAAAATGTGTTAATTTCATGTATGCGCGAAATGCCTTAAAAATGGCTTTAAAATGGATTTGGAGCATGGAGACGATTATCTCGGGATTGCAAGATAACCAAACAAAACTTTTAGTGGATTTCTACTTATTTTATTAAATATCATCTCCACCAAACAGGACAAGCTTGCATCTGTTATAGTTTTGGAGAAAAATGTGTTCATTTCATGTATGCGCGAAATGCCTTAAAAATGGCTTTAAAATGGATTTGGAGCATGGAGACGATTATCTCGGGATTGCAATATAACCAAACAAAACTTTTAGTGGATTTCTACTTATTTTATTAAATATCATCTCCACCAAAGAGGACAAGCTTGCATCTGTTATAGTTTTGGAGAAAAATGTGTTCATTTCATGTATGCGCGAAATGCCTTAAAAATGGCTTTAAAATGGATTTGGAGCATGGAGACGATTATCTCGGGATTGCAAGATAACCAAACAAAACTTTTAGTGGATTTCTACTTATTTTATTAAATATCATCTCCACCAAACAGGACAAGCTTGCATCTGTTATAGTTTTGGAGAAAAATGTGTTCATTTCATGTATGCGCGAAATGCCTTAAAAATGGCTTTAAAATGGATTTGGAGCATGGAGACGATTATCTCGGGATTGCAAGATAACCAAACAAAACTTTTAGTGGATTTCTACTTATTTTATTAAATATCATCTCCACCAAACAGGACAAGCTTGCATCTGTTATAGTTTTGGAGAAAAATGTGTTCATTTCATGTATGCGCGAAATGCCTTAAAAATGGCTTTAAAATGGATTTGGAGCATGGAGACGATTATCTCGGGATTGCAAGATAACCAAACAAAACTTTTAGTGGATTTCTACTTATTTTATTAAATATCATCTCCACCAAACAGGACAAGCTTGCATCTGTTATAGTTTTGGAGAAAAATGTGTTCATTTCATGTATGCGCGAAATGCCTTAAAAATGGCTTTAAAATGGATTTGGAGCATGGAGACGATTATCTCGGGATTGCAAGATAACCAAACAAAACTTTTAGTGGATTTCTACTTATTTTATTAAATATCATCTCCACCAAACAGGACAAGCTTGCATCTGTTATAGTTTTGGAGAAAAATGTGTTCATTTCATGTATGCGCGAAATGCCTTAAAAATGGCTTTAAAATGGATTTGGAGCATGGAGACGATTATCTCGGGATTGCAAGATAACCAAACAAAACTTTTAGTGGATTTCTACTTATTTTATTAAATATCATCTCCACCAAACAGGACAAGCTTGCATGTGTTATAGTTTTGGAGAAAAATGTGTTCATTTTATGTATGCGCAAAATGCCTTTGAAATGGCTTTAAAATGGATTTGGAGCATGGAGACGATTATCTCGGGATTGCAAGATAACCAAACAAAACTTTTAGTGGATTTCTACTTATTTTATTAAATATCATCTCCACCAAACAGGACAAGCTTGCATCTGTTATAGTTTTGGAGAAAAATGTGTTCATTTCATGTATGCGCGAAATGCTTTAAAAATGGCTTTAAATTGGATTTGGAGCATGGAGACGATTATCTCGGGATTGCAACATAACCAAACAAAACTTTTAGTGCATTTCTACTTATTTTATTAAATATCATCTCCACCAAACAGGACAAGCTTGCATCTGTTATAGTTTTGGAGAAAAATGTGTTCATTTCATGTATGCGCGAAATGCCTTAAAAATGGCTTTAAAATGGATTTGGAGCATGGAGACGATTATCTCGGGATTGCAAGATAACCAAACAAAACTTTTAGTGGATTTCTACTTATTTTATTAAATATCATCTCCACCAAACAGGACAAGCTTGCATCTGTTATAGTTTTGGAGAAAAATGTGTTCATTTCATGTATGCGCGAAATGCCTTAAAAATGGCTTTAAAATGGATTTGGAGCATGGAGACGATTATCTCGGGATTGCAAGATAACCAAACAAAACTTTTAGTGGATTTCTACTTATTTTATTAAATATCATCTCCACCAAACAGGACAAGCTTGCATGTGTTATAGTTTTGGAGAAAAATGTGTTCATTTCATGTATGCGCAAAATGCCTTTGAAATGGCTTTAAAATGGATTTGGAGCATGGAGACGATTATCTCAGGATGGCAATATAAACAAACGAAACTTTTAGTAGATTTCTACTTATTTTATTAAATATTATCTCCACCAAACAGGACAAGCTTGCATCTGTTATAGTTTTGGAGAAAAATGTGTTCATTTCATGTATGCGCGAAATGCCTTAAAAATGGCTTTAAAATGGATTTGGAGCATGGAGACGATTATCTCGGGATTGCAAGATAACCAAACAAAACTTTTAGTGGATTTTTACTTATTTTATTAAATATCATCTCCACCAAACAGGACAAGCTTGCATGTGTTATAGTTTTGGAGAAAAATGTGTTCATTTCATGTATGCGCAAAATGCCTTTGAAATGGCTTTAAAATGGATTTGGAGCATGGAGACGATTATCTCAGGATGGCAATATAAACAAACGAAACTTTTAGTAGATTTCTACTTATTTTATTAAATATTATCTCCACCAAACAGGACAAGCTTGCATCTGTTATAGTTTTGGAGAAAAATGTGTTCATTTCATGTATGCGCGAAATGCCTTAAAAATGGCTTTAAAATGGATTTGGAGCATGGAGACGATTATCTCGGGATTGCAAGATAACCAAACAAAACTTTTAGTGGATTTCTACTTATTTTATTAAATATCATCTCCACCAAACAGGACAAGCTTGCATCTGTTATAGTTTTGGAGAAAAATGTGTTCATTTCATGTATGCGCGAAATGCCTTAAAAATGGCTTTAAAATGGATTTGGAGCATGGAGACGATTATCTCGGGATTGCAATATAACCAAACAAAACTTTTAGTGGATTTCTACTTATTTTATTAAATATCATCTCCACCAAACAGGACAAGCTTGCATCTGTTATAGTTTTGGAGAAAAATGTGTTCATTTCATGTATGCGCGAAATGCCTTAAAAATGGCTTTAAAATGGATTTGGAGCATGGAGACGATTATCTCGGGATTGCAAGATAACCAAACAAAACTTTTAGTGGATTTCTACTTATTTTATTAAATATCATCTCCACCAAACAGGACAAGCTTGCATCTGTTATAGTTTTGGAGAAAAATGTGTTCATTTCATGTATGCGCGAAATGCCTTATAAATGGCTTTAAAATGGATTTGGAGCATGGAGACGATTATCTCGGGATTGCAAGATAACCAAAAAAACCTTTTAGTGGATTTCTACTTATTTTATTAAATATCATCTCCACCAAACAGGACAAGCTTGCATCTGTTATAGTTTTGGAGAAAAATGTGTTCATTTCATGTATGCGCGAAATGCCTTAAAAATGGCTTTAAAATGGATTTGGAGCATGGAGACGATTATCTCGGGTTTTTCAAGATAACCAAACAAAACTTTTAGTGGATTTCTACTTATTTTATTAAATATCATCTCCACCAAACAGGACAAGCTTGCATCTGTTATAGTTTTGGAGAAAAATGTGTTCATTTCATGTATGCGAAAAATGCCTTAAAAATGGCTTTAAAATGGATTTGGAGCATGGAGACGATTATCTCGGGATTGCAAGATAACCAAACAAAACTTTTAGTGGATTTCTACTTATTTTATTAAATATCATCTCCACCAAACAGGACAAGCTTGCATCTGTTATAGTTTTGGAGAAAAATGTGTTCATTTCATGTATGCGCGAAATGCCTTAAAAATGGCTTTAAAATGGATTTGGAGCATGGAGACGATTATCTCGGGATTGCAAGATAACCAAACAAAACTTTTAGTGGATTTCTACTTATTTTATTAAATATCATCTCCACCAAACAGGACAAGCTTGCATCTGTTATAGTTTTGGAGAAAAATGTGTTCATTTCATGTATGCGCGAAATGCCTTAAAAATGGCTTTAAAATGGATTTGGAGCATGGAGACGATTATCTCGGGATTGCAAGATAACCAAACAAAACTTTTAGTGGATTTCTACTTATTTTATTAAATATCATCTCCACCAAACAGGACAAGCTTGCATCTGTTATAGTTTTGGAGAAAAATGTGTTCATTTCATGTATGCGCGAAATGCCTTAAAAATGGCTTTAAAATGGATTTGGAGCATGGAGACGATTATCTCGGGATTGCAAGATAACCAAACAAAACTTTTAGTGGATTTCTACTTATTTTATTAAATATCATCTCCACCAAACAGGACAAGCTTGCATGTGTTATAGTTTTGGAGAAAAATGTGTTCATTTTATGTATGCGCAAAATGCCTTTGAAATGGCTTTAAAATGGATTTGGAGCATGGAGACGATTATCTCGGGATTGCAAGATAACCAAACAAAACTTTTAGTGGATTTCTACTTATTTTATTAAATATCATCTCCACCAAACAGGACAAGCTTGCATCTGTTATAGTTTTGGAGAAAAATGTGTTCATTTCATGTATGCGCGAAATGCTTTAAAAATGGCTTTAAATTGGATTTGGAGCATGGAGTCGATTATCTCGGGATTGCAAGATAACCAAACAAAACTTTTAGTGGATTTCTGCTTATTTTATTAAATATCATCTCCACCAAACAGGACAAGCTTGCATCTGTTATAGTTTTGGAGAAAAATGTGTTCATTTCATGTATGCGCGAAATGCCTTAAAAATGGCTTTAAAATGGATTTGGAGCATGGAGACGATTATCTCGGGATTGCAAGATAACCAAACAAAACTTTTAGTGGATTTCTACTTATTTTATTAAATATCATCTCCACCAAACAGGACAAGCTTGCATCTGTTATAGTTTTGGAGAAAAATGTGTTCATTTCATGTATGCGCGAAATGCCTTAAAAATGGCTTTAAAATGGATTTGGAGCATGGAGACGATTATCTCGGGATTGCAAGATAACCAAACAAAACTTTTAGTGGATTTCTACTTATTTTATTAAATATCATCTCCACCAAACAGGACAAGCTTGCATGTGTTATAGTTTTGGAGAAAAATGTGTTCATTTCATGTATGCGCAAAATGCCTTTGAAATGGCTTTAAAATGGATTTGGAGCATGGAGACGATTATCTCAGGATGGCAATATAAACAAACGAAACTTTTAGTAGATTTCTACTTATTTTATTAAATATTATCTCCACCAAACAGGACAAGCTTGCATCTGTTATAGTTTTGGAGATAAATGTGTTCATTTCATGTATGCGCGAAATGCCTTAAAAATGGCTTTAAAATGGATTTGGAGCATGGAGACGATTATCTCGGGATTGCAAGATAACCAAACAAAACTTTTAGTGGATTTCTACTTATTTTATTAAATATCATCTCCACCAAACAGGACAAGCTTGCATGTGTTATAGTTTTGGAGAAAAATGTGTTCATTTCATGTATGCGCAAAATGCCTTTGAAATGGCTTTAAAATGGATTTGGAGCATGGAGACGATTATCTCAGGATGGCAATATAAACAAACGAAACTTTTAGTAGATTTCTACTTATTTTATTAAATATTGTCTCCACCAAACAGGACAAGCTTGCATCTGTTATAGTTTTGGAGAAAAACGTGTTCATTTCATGTATGCGCGAAATGCCTTAAAAATGGCTTTAAAATGGATTTGGAGCATGGAGACGATTATCTCGGGATTGCAATATAACCAAACAAAACTTTTAGTGGATTTCTACTTATTTTATTAAATATCATCTCCACCAAACAGGACAAGCTTGCATCTGTTATAGTTTTGGAGAAAAATGTGTTCATTTCATGTATGCGCGAAATGCCTTAAAAATGGCTTTAAAATGGATTTGGAGCATGGAGACGATTATCTCGGGATTGCAAGATAACCAAAAAAACCTTTTAGTGGATTTCTACTTATTTTATTAAATATCATCTCCACCAAACAGGGCAAGCTTGCATCTGTTATAGTTTTGGAGAAAAATGTGTTCACTTCATGTATGCGCGAAATGCCTTAAAAATGGCTTTAAAATGGATTTGGAGCATGGAGACGATTATCTCGGGATTGCAAGATAACCAAACAAAACTTTTAGTGGATTTCTACTTATTTTATTAAATATCATCTCCACCAAACAGGACAAGCTTGCATCTGTTATAGTTTTGGAGAAAAATGTGTTAATTTCATGTATGCGCGAAATGCCTTAAAAATGGCTTTAAAATGGATTTGGAGCATGGAGACGATTATCTCGGGATTGCAAGATAACCAAACAAAACTTTTAGTGGATTTCTACTTATTTTATTAAATATCATCTCCACCAAACAGGACAAGCTTGCATCTGTTATAGTTTTGGAGAAAAATGTGTTCATTTCATGTATGCGCGAAATGCCTTAAAAATGGCTTTAAAATGGATTTGGAGCATGGAGACGATTATCTCGGGATTGCAAGATAACCAAACAAAACTTTTAGTGGATTTCTACTTATTTTATTAAATATCATCTCCACCAAACAGGACAAGCTTGCATGTGTTATAGTTTTGGAGAAAAATGTGTTCATTTTATGTATGCGCAAAATGCCTTTGAAATGGCTTTAAAATGGATTTGGAGCATGGAGACGATTATCTCGGGATTGCAAGATAACCAAACAAAACTTTTAGTGGATTTCTACTTATTTTATTAAATATCATCTCCACCAAACAGGACAAGCTTGCATCTGTTATAGTTTTGGAGAAAAATGTGTTCATTTCATGTATGCGCGAAATGCCTTAAAAATGGCTTTAAAATGGATTTGGAGCATGGAGACGATTATCTCGGGATTGCAAGATAACCAAACAAAACTTTTAGTGGATTTCTACTTATTTTATTAAATATCATCTCCACCAAACAGGACAAGCTTGCATGTGTTATAGTTTTGGAGAAAAATGTGTTCATTTCATGTATGCGCAAAATGCCTTTGAAATGGCTTTAAAATGGATTTGGAGCATGGAGACGATTATCTCAGGATGGCAATATAAACAAACGAAACTTTTAGTAGATTTCTACTTATTTTATTAAATATTATCTCCACCAAACAGGACAAGCTTGCATCTGTTATAGTTTTGGAGAAAAATGTGTTCATTTCATGTATGCGCGAAATGCCTTAAAAATGGCTTTAAAATGGATTTGGAGCATGGAGACGATTATCTCGGGATTGCAAGATAACCAAACAAAACTTTTAGTGGATTTCTACTTATTTTATTAAATATCATCTCCACCAAACAGGACAAGCTTGCATGTGTTATAGTTTTGGAGAAAAATGTGTTCATTTCATGTATGCGCAAAATGCCTTTGAAATGGCTTTAAAATGGATTTGGAGCATGGAGACGATTATCTCAGGATGGCAATATAAACAAACGAAACTTTTAGTAGATTTCTACTTATTTTATTAAATATTGTCTCCACCAAACAGGACAAGCTTGCATCTGTTATAGTTTTGGAGAAAAACGTGTTCATTTCATGTATGCGCGAAATGCCTTAAAAATGGCTTTAAAATGGATTTGGAGCATGGAGACGATTATCTCGGGATTGCAATATAACCAAACAAAACTTTTAGTGGATTTCTACTTATTTTATTAAATATCATCTCCACCAAACAGGACAAGCTTGCATCTGTTATAGTTTTGGAGAAAAATGTGTTCATTTCATGTATGCGCGAAATGCCTTAAAAATGGCTTTAAAATGGATTTGGAGCATGGAGACGATTATCTCGGGATTGCAAGATAACCAAAAAAACCTTTTAGTGGATTTCTACTTATTTTATTAAATATCATCTCCACCAAACAGGACAAGCTTGCATCTGTTATAGTTTTGGAGAAAAATGTGTTCATTTCATGTATGCGCGAAATGCCTTAAAAATGGCTTTAAAATGGATTTGGAGCATGGAGACGATTATCTCGGGATTGCAAGATAACCAAACAAAACTTTTAGTGGATTTCTACTTATTTTATTAAATATCATCTCCACCAAACAGGACAAGCTTGCATCTGTTATAGTTTTGGAGAAAAATGTGTTAATTTCATGTATGCGCGAAATGCCTTAAAAATGGCTTTAAAATGGATTTGGAGCATGGAGACGATTATCTCGGGATTGCAAGATAACCAAACAAAACTTTTAGTGGATTTCTACTTATTTTATTAAATATCATCTCCACCAAACAGGACAAGCTTGCATCTGTTATAGTTTTGGAGAAAAATGTGTTCATTTCATGTATGCGCGAAATGCCTTAAAAATGGCTTTAAAATGGATTTGGAGCATGGAGACGATTATCTCGGGATTGCAATATAACCAAACAAAACTTTTAGTGGATTTCTACTTATTTTATTAAATATCATCTCCACCAAAGAGGACAAGCTTGCATCTGTTATAGTTTTGGAGAAAAATGTGTTCATTTCATGTATGCGCGAAATGCCTTAAAAATGGCTTTAAAATGGATTTGGAGCATGGAGACGATTATCTCGGGATTGCAAGATAACCAAACAAAACTTTTAGTGGATTTCTACTTATTTTATTAAATATCATCTCCACCAAACAGGACAAGCTTGCATCTGTTATAGTTTTGGAGAAAAATGTGTTCATTTCATGTATGCGCGAAATGCCTTAAAAATGGCTTTAAAATGGATTTGGAGCATGGAGACGATTATCTCGGGATTGCAAGATAACCAAACAAAACTTTTAGTGGATTTCTACTTATTTTATTAAATATCATCTCCACCAAACAGGACAAGCTTGCATCTGTTATAGTTTTGGAGAAAAATGTGTTCATTTCATGTATGCGCGAAATGCCTTAAAAATGGCTTTAAAATGGATTTGGAGCATGGAGACGATTATCTCGGGTTTTTCAAGATAACCAAACAAAACTTTTAGTGGATTTCTACTTATTTTATTAAATATCATCTCCACCAAACAGGACAAGCTTGCATCTGTTATAGTTTTGGAGAAAAATGTGTTCATTTCATGTATGCGAAAAATGCCTTAAAAATGGCTTTAAAATGGATTTGGAGCATGGAGACGATTATCTCGGGATTGCAAGATAACCAAACAAAACTTTTAGTGGATTTCTACTTATTTTATTAAATATCATCTCCACCAAACAGGACAAGCTTGCATCTGTTATAGTTTTGGAGAAAAATGTGTTCATTTCATGTATGCGCGAAATGCCTTAAAAATGGCTTTAAAATGGATTTGGAGCATGGAGACGATTATCTCGGGATTGCAAGATAACCAAACAAAACTTTTAGTGGATTTCTACTTATTTTATTAAATATCTCCACCAAACAGGACAAGCTTGCATCTGTTATAGTTTTGGAGAAAAATGTGTTCATTTCATGTATGCGCGAAATGCCTTAAAAATGGCTTTAAAATGGATTTGGAGCATGGAGACGATTATCTCGGGATTGCAAGATAACCAAACAAAACTTTTAGTGGATTTCTACTTATTTTATTAAATATCATCTCCACCAAACAGGACAAGCTTGCATCTGTTATAGTTTTGGAGAAAAATGTGTTCATTTCATGTATGCGCGAAATGCCTTAAAAATGGCTTTAAAATGGATTTGGAGCATGGAGACGATTATCTCGGGATTGCAAGATAACCAAACAAAACTTTTAGTGGATTTCTACTTATTTTATTAAATATCATCTCCACCAAACAGGACAAGCTTGCATGTGTTATAGTTTTGGAGAAAAATGTGTTCATTTTATGTATGCGCAAAATGCCTTTGAAATGGCTTTAAAATGGATTTGGAGCATGGAGACGATTATCTCGGGATTGCAAGATAACCAAACAAAACTTTTAGTGGATTTCTACTTATTTTATTAAATATCATCTCCACCAAACAGGACAAGCTTGCATCTGTTATAGTTTTGGAGAAAAATGTGTTCATTTCATGTATGCGCGAAATGCTTTAAAAATGGCTTTAAATTGGATTTGGAGCATGGAGACGATTATCTCGGGATTGCAAGATAACCAAACAAAACTTTTAGTGCATTTCTACTTATTTTATTAAATATCATCTCCACCAAACAGGACAAGCTTGCATCTGTTATAGTTTTGGAGAAAAATGTGTTCATTTCATGTATGCGCGAAATGCCTTAAAAATGGCTTTAAAATGGATTTGGAGCATGGAGACGATTATCTCGGGATTGCAAGATAACCAAACAAAACTTTTAGTGGATTTCTACTTATTTTATTAAATATCATCTCCACCAAACAGGACAAGCTTGCATCTGTTATAGTTTTGGAGAAAAATGTGTTCATTTCATGTATGCGCAAAATGCCTTAAAAATGGCTTTAAAATGGATTTGGAGCATGGAGACGATTATCTCGGGATTGCAAGATAACCAAACAAAACTTTTAGTGGATTTCTACTTATTTTATTAAATATCATCTCCACCAAACAGGACAAGCTTGCATGTGTTATAGTTTTGGAGAAAAATGTGTTCATTTCATGTATGCGCAAAATGCCTTTGAAATGGCTTTAAAATGGATTTGGAGCATGGAGACGATTATCTCAGGATGGCAATATAAACAAACGAAACTTTTAGTAGATTTCTACTTATTTTATTAAATATTATCTCCACCAAACAGGACAAGCTTGCATCTGTTATAGTTTTGGAGAAAAATGTGTTCATTTCATGTATGCGCGAAATGCCTTAAAAATGGCTTTAAAATGGATTTGGAGCATGGAGACGATTATCTCGGGATTGCAAGATAACCAAACAAAACTTTTAGTGGATTTCTACTTATTTTATTAAATATCATCTCCACCAAACAGGACAAGCTTGCATGTGTTATAGTTTTGGAGAAAAATGTGTTCATTTCATGTATGCGCAAAACGCCTTTGAAATGGCTTTAAAATGGATTTGGAGCATGGAGACGATTATCTCAGGATGGCAATATAAACAAACGAAACTTTTAGTAGATTTCTACTTATTTTATTAAATATTATCTCCACCAAACAGGACAAGCTTGCATCTGTTATAGTTTTGGAGAAAAATGTGTTCATTTCATGTATGCGCGAAATGCCTTAAAAATGGCTTTAAAATGGATTTGGAGCATGGAGACGATTATCTCGGGATTGCAAGATAACCAAACAAAACTTTTAGTGGATTTCTACTTATTTTATTAAATATCATCTCCACCAAACAGGACAAGCTTGCATCTGTTATAGTTTTGGAGAAAAATGTGTTCATTTCATGTATGCGCGAAATGCCTTAAAAATGGCTTTAAAATGGATTTGGAGCATGGAGACGATTATCTCGGGATTGCAATATAACCAAACAAAACTTTTAGTGGATTTCTACTTATTTTATTAAATATCATCTCCACCAAACAGGACAAGCTTGCATCTGTTATAGTTTTGGAGAAAAATGTGTTCATTTCATGTATGCGCGAAATGCCTTAAAAATGGCTTTAAAATGGATTTGGAGCATGGAGACGATTATCTCGGGATTGCAAGATAACCAAACAAAACTTTTAGTGGATTTCTACTTATTTTATTAAATATCATCTCCACCAAACAGGACAAGCTTGCATCTGTTATAGTTTTGGAGAAAAATGTGTTCATTTCATGTATGCGCGAAATGCCTTAAAAATGGCTTTAAAATGGATTTGGAGCATGGAGACGATTATCTCGGGATTGCAAGATAACCAAAAAAAACTTTTAGTGGATTTCTACTTATTTTATTAAATATCATCTCCACCAAACAGGACAAGCTTGCATCTGTTATAGTTTTGGAGAAAAATGTGTTCATTTCATGTATGCGCGAAATGCCTTAAAAATGGCTTTAAAATGGATTTGGAGCATGGAGACGATTATCTCGGGATTGCAAGATAACCAAACAAAACTTTTAGTGGATTTCTACTTATTTTATTAAATATCATCTCCACCAAACAGGACAAGCTTGCATGTGTTATAGTTTTGGAGAAAAATGTGTTCATTTCATGTATGCGCAAAATGCCTTTGAAATGGCTTTAAAATGGATTTGGAGCATGGAGACGATTATCTCAGGATGGCAATATAAACAAACGAAACTTTTAGTAGATTTCTACTTATTTTATTAAATATTATCTCCACCAAACAGGACAAGCTTGCATCTGTTATAGTTTTGGAGAAAAATGTGTTCATTTCATGTATGCGCGAAATGCCTTAAAAATGGCTTTAAAATGGATTTGGAGCATGGAGGCGATTATCTCGGGATTGCAAGATAACCAAACAAAACTTTTAGTGGATTACTAATTATTTTATTAAATATCATCTCCACCAAACAGGACAAGCTTGCATGTGTTATAGTTTTGGAGAAAAATGTGTTCATTTCATGTATGCGCAAAATGCCTTTGAAATGGCTTTAAAATGGATTTGGAGCATGGAGACGATTATCTCAGGATGGCAATATAAACAAACGAAACTTTTAGTAGATTTCTACTTATTTTATTAAATATTATCTCCACCAAACAGGACAAGCTTGCATCTGTTATAGTTTTGGAGAAAAATGTGTTCATTTCATGTATGCGCGAAATGCCTTAAAAATGGCTTTAAAATGGATTTGGAGCATGGAGACGATTATCTCGGGATTGCAAGATAACCAAACAAAACTTTTAGTGGATTTCTACTTATTTTATTAAATATCATCTCCACCAAACAGGACAAGCTTGCATCTGTTATAGTTTTGGAGAAAAATGTGTTCATTTCATGTATGCGCGAAATGCCTTAAAAATGGCTTTAAAATGGATTTGGAGCATGGAGACGATTATCTCGGGATTGCAAGATAACCAAACAAAACTTTTAGTGGATTTCTACTTATTTTATTAAATATCATCTCCACCAAACAGGACAAGCTTGCATCTGTTATAGTTTTGGAGAAAAATGTGTTCATTTCATGTATGCGCGAAATGCCTTAAAAATGGCTTTAAAATGGATTTGGAGCATGGAGACGATTATCTCGGGATTGCAAGATAACCAAACAAAACTTTTAGTGGATTTCTACTTATTTTATTAAATATCATCTCCACCAAACAGGACAAGCTTGCATCTGTTATAGTTTTGGAGAAAAATGTGTTCATTTCATGTATGCGCGAAATGCCTTAAAAATGGCTTTAAAATGGATTTGGAACATGGAGACGATTATCTCGGGATTGCAAGATAACCAAACAAAACTTATAGTGGATTTCTACTTATTTTATTAAATATCATCTCCACCAAACAGGACAAGCTTGCATGTGTTATAGTTTTGGAGAAAAATGTGTTCATTTTATGTATGCGCAAAATGCCTTTGAAATGGCTTTAAAAAGGATTTGGAGCATGGAGACGATTATCTCGGGATTGCAAGATAACCAAACAAAACTTTTAGTGGATTTCTACTTATTTTATTAAATATCATCTCCACCAAACAGGACAAGCTTGCATCTGTTATAGTTTTGGAGAAAAATGTGTTCATTTCATGTATGCGCGAAATGCTTTAAAAATGGCTTTAAATTGGATTTGGAGCATGGAGACGATTATCTCGGGATTGCAAGATAACCAAACAAAACTTTTAGTGCATTTCTACTTATTTTATTAAATATCATCTCCACCAAACAGGACAAGCTGGCATCTGTTATAGTTTTGGAGAAAAATGTGTTCATTTCATGTATGCGCGAAATGCCTTAAAAATGGCTTTAAAATGGATTTGGAGCATGGAGACGATTATCTCGGGATTGCAAGATAACCAAACAAAACTTTTAGTGGATTTCTACTTATTTTATTAAATATCATCTCCACCAAACAGGACAAGCTTGCATCTGTTATAGTTTTGGAGAAAAATGTGTTCATTTCATGTATGCGCGAAATGCCTTAAAAATGGCTTTAAAATGGATTTGGAGCATGGAGACGATTATCTCGGGATTGCAAGATAACCAAACAAAACTTTTAGTGGATTTCTACTTATTTTATTAAATATCATCTCCACCAAACAGGACAAGCTTGCATGTGTTATAGTTTTGGAGAAAAATGTGTTCATTTCATGTATGCGCAAAATGCCTTTGAAATGGCTTTAAAATGGATTTGGAGCATGGAGACGATTATCTCAGGATGGCAATATAAACAAACGAAACTTTTAGTAGATTTCTACTTATTTTATTAAATATTATCTCCACCAAACAGGACAAGCTTGCATCTGTTATAGTTTTGGAGAAAAATGTGTTCATTTCATGTATGCGCGAAATGCCTTAAAAATGGCTTTAAAATGGATTTGGAGCATGGAGACGATTATCTCGGGATTGCAAGATAACCAAACAAAACTTTTAGTGGATTTCTACTTATTTTATTAAATATCATCTCCACCAAACAGGACAAGCTTGCATGTGTTATAGTTTTGGAGAAAAATGTGTTCATTTCATGTATGCGCAAAATGCCTTTGAAATGGCTTTAAAATGGATTTGGAGCATGGAGACGATTATCTCAGGATGGCAATATAAACAAACGAAACTTTTAGTAGATTTCTACTTATTTTATTAAATATTATCTCCACCAAACAGGACAAGATTGCATCTGTTATAGTTTTGGAGAAAAATGTGTTCATTTCATGTATGCGCGAAATGCCTTAAAAATGGCTTTAAAATGGATTTGGAGCATGGAGACGATTATCTCGGGATTGCAAGATAACCAAACAAAACTTTTAGTGGATTTCTACTTATTTTATTAAATATCATCTCCACCAAACAGGACAAGCTTGCATCTGTTATAGTTTTGGAGAAAAATGTGTTCATTTCATGTATGCGCGAAATGCCTTAAAAATGGCTTTAAAATGGATTTGGAGCATGGAGACGATTATCTCGGGATTGCAATATAACCAAACAAAACTTTTAGTGGATTTCTACTTATTTTATTAAATATCATCTCCACCAAACAGGACAAGCTTGCATCTGTTATAGTTTTGGAGAAAAATGTGTTCATTTCATGTATGCGCGAAATGCCTTAAAAATGGCTTTAAAATGGATTTGGAGCATGGAGACGATTATCTCGGGATTGCAAGATAACCAAACAAAACTTTTAGTGGATTTCTACTTATTTTATTAAATATCATCTCCACCAAACAGGACAAGCTTGCATCTGTTATAGTTTTGGAGAAAAATGTGTTCATTTCATGTATGCGCGAAATGCCTTAAAAATGGCTTTAAAATGGATTTGGAGCATGGAGACGATTATCTCGGGATTGCAAGATAACCAAAAAAACCTTTTAGTGGATTTCTACTTATTTTATTAAATATCATCTCCACCAAACAGGACAAGCTTGCATCTTTTATAGTTTTGGAGAAAAATGTGTTCATTTCATGTATGCGCGAAATGCCTTAAAAATGGCTTTAAAATGGATTTGGAGCATGGAGACGATTATCTCGGGATTGCAAGATAACCAAACAAAACTTTTAGTGGATTTCTACTTATTTTATTAAATATCATCTCCACCAAACAGGACAAGCTTGCATCTGTTATAGTTTTGGAGAAAAATGTGTTCATTTCATGTATGCGCGAAATGCCTTAAAAATGGCTTTAAAATGGATTTGGAGCATGGAGACGATTATCTCGGGATTGCAAGATAACCAAACAAAACTTTTAGTGGATTTCTACTTATTTTATTAAATATCATCTCCACCAAACAGGACAAGCTTGCATCTGTTATAGTTTTGGAGAAAAATGTGTTCATTTCATGTATGCGCGAAATGCCTTAAAAATGGCTTTAAAATGGATTTGGAGCATGGAGACGATTATCTCGGGATTGCAAGATAACCAAACAAAACTTTTAGTGGATTTCTACTTATTTTATTAAATATCATCTCCACCAAACAGGACAAGCTTGCATCTGTTATAGTTTTGGAGAAAAATGTGTTCATTTCATGTATGCGCGAAATGCCTTAAAAATGGCTTTAAAATGGATTTGGAGCATGGAGACGATTATCTCGGGATTGCAAGATAACCAAACAAAACTTTTAGTGGATTTCTACTTATTTTATTAAATATCATCTCCACCAAACAGGACAAGCTTGCATCTGTTATAGTTTTGGAGAAAAATGTGTTCATTTCATGTATGCGCGAAATGCCTTAAAAATGGCTTTAAAATGGATTTGGAGCATGGAGACGATTATCTCGGGATTGCAAGATAACCAAAAAAACCTTTTAGTGGATTTCTACTTATTTTATTAAATATCATCTCCACCAAACAGGACAAGCTTGCATCTTTTATAGTTTTGGAGAAAAATGTGTTCATTTCATGTATGCGCGAAATGCCTTAAAAATGGCTTTAAAATGGATTTGGAGCATGGAGACGATTATCTCGGGATTGCAAGATAACCAAACAAAACTTTTAGTGGATTTCTACTTATTTTATTAAATATCATCTCCACCAAACAGGACAAGCTTGCATCTGTTATAGTTTTGGAGAAAAATGTGTTCATTTCATGTATGCGCGAAATGCCTTAAAAATGGCTTTAAAATGGATTTGGAGCATGGAGACGATTATCTCGGGATTGCAAGATAACCAAACAAAACTTTTAGTGGATTTCTACTTATTTTATTAAATATCATCTCCACCAAACAGGACAAGCTTGCATCTGTTATAGTTTTGGAGAAAAATGTGTTCATTTCATGTATGCGCAAAATGCCTTAAAAATGGCTTTAAAATGGATTTGGAGCATGGAGACGATTATCTCGGGATTGCAAGATAACCAAACAAAACTTTTAGTGGATTTCTACTTATTTTATTAAATATCATCTCCACCAAACAGGACAAGCTTGCATCTGTTATAGTTTTGGAGAAAAATGTGTTCATTTCATGTATGCGCGAAATGCCTTAAAAATGGCTTTAAAATGGATTTGGAGCATGGAGACGATTATCTCGGGATTGCAAGATAACCAAACAAAACTTTTAGTGGATTTCTACTTATTTTATTAAATATCATCTCCACCAAACAGGACAAGCTTGCATCTGTTATAGTTTTGGAGAAAAATGTGTTCATTTCATGTATGCGCGAAATGCCTTAAAAATGGCTTTAAAATGGATTTGGAGCATGGAGACGATTATCTCGGGATTGCAAGATAACCAAAAAAACCTTTTAGTGGATTTCTACTTATTTTATTAAATATCATCTCCACCAAACAGGACAAGCTTGCATCTTTTATAGTTTTGGAGAAAAATGTGTTCATTTCATGTATGCGCGAAATGCCTTAAAAATGGCTTTAAAATGGATTTGGAGCATGGAGACGATTATCTCGGGATTGCAAGATAACCAAACAAAACTTTTAGTGGATTTCTACTTATTTTATTAAATATCATCTCCACCAAACAGGACAAGCTTGCATCTGTTATAGTTTTGGAGAAAAATGTGTTCATTTCATGTATGCGCGAAATGCCTTAAAAATGGCTTTAAAATGGATTTGGAGCATGGAGACGATTATCTCGGGATTGCAAGATAACCAAACAAAACTTTTAGTGGATTTCTACTTATTTTATTAAATATCATCTCCACCAAACAGGACAAGCTTGCATCTGTTATAGTTTTGGAGAAAAATGTGTTCATTTCATGTATGCGCGAAATGCCTTAAAAATGGCTTTAAAATGGATTTGGAGCATGGAGACGATTATCTCGGGATTGCAAGATAACCAAACAAAACTTTTAGTGGATTTCTACTTATTTTATTAAATATCATCTCCACCAAACAGGACAAGCTTGCATCTGTTATAGTTTTGGAGAAAAATGTGTTCATTTCATGTATGCGCGAAATGCCTTAAAAATGGCTTTAAAATGGATTTGGAGCATGGAGACGATTATCTCGGGATTGCAAGATAACCAAACAAAACTTTTAGTGGATTTCTACTTATTTTATTAAATATCATCTCCACCAAACAGGACAAGCTTGCATGTGTTATAGTTTTGGAGAAAAATGTGTTCATTTCATGTATGCGCAAAATGCCTTTGAAATGGCTTTAAAATGGATTTGGAGCATGGAGACGATTATCTCGGGATTGCAAGATAACCAAACAAAACTTTTAGTGGATTTCTACTTATTTTATTAAATATCATCTCCACCAAACAGGACAAGCTTGCATGTGTTATAGTTTTGGAGAAAAATGTGTTCATTTCATGTATGCGCAAAATGCCTTTTAATGGCTTTAAAATGGATTTGGAGCATGGAGACGATTATCTCAGGATGGCAATATAAACAAACGAAACTTTTAGTAGATTTCTACTTATTTTATTAAATATCATCTCCACCAAACAGGACAAGCTTGCATCTGTTATAGTTTTGGAGAAAAATGTGTTCATTTCATGTATGCGCGAAATGCCTTAAAAATGGCTTTAAAATGGATTTGGAGCATGGAGACGATAATCTCGGGATTGCAAGATAACCAAAAAAAACTTTTAGTGGATTTCTACTTATTTTATTAAATATCATCTCCACCAAACAGGACAAGCTTGCATCTGTTATAGTTTTGGAGAAAAATGTGTTCATTTCATGTATGCGCGAAATGCCTTAAAAATGGCTTTAAAATGGATTTGGAGCATGGAGACGATTATCTCGGGATTGCAAGATAACCAAACAAAACTTTTAGTGGATTTCTACTTATTTTATTAAATATCATCTCCACCAAACAGGACAAGCTTGCATCTGTTATAGTTTTGGAGAAAAATGTGTTCATTTCATGTATGCGCGAAATGCCTTAAAAATGGCTTTAAAATGGATTTGGAGCATGGAGACGATTATCTCGGGATTGCAAGATAACCAAACAAAACTTTTAGTGGATTTCTACTTATTTTATTAAATATCATCTCCACCAAACAGGACAAGCTTGCATCTGTTATAGTTTTGGAGAAAAATGTGTTCATTTCATGTATGCGCGAAATGCCTTAAAAATGGCTTTAAAATGGATTTGGAGCATGGAGACGATTATCTCGGGATTGCAAGATAACCAAACAAAACTTTTAGTGGATTTCTACTTATTTTATTAAATATCATCTCCACCAAACAGGACAAGCTTGCATCTGTTATAGTTTTGGAGAAAAATGTGTTCATTTCATGTATGCGCGAAATGCCTTAAAAATGGCTTTAAAATGGATTTGGAGCATGGAGACGATTATCTCGGGATTGCAAGATAACCAAAAAAAACTTTTAGTGGATTTCTACTTATTTTATTAAATATCATCTTCACCAAACAGGACAAGCTTGCATCTGTTATAGTTTTGGAGAAAAATGTGTTCATTTCATGTATGCGCGAAATGCCTTAAAAATGGCTTTAAAATGGATTTGGAGCATGGAGACGATTATCTCGGGATTGCAAGATAACCAAACAAAACTTTTAGTGGATTTCTACTTATTTTATTAAATATCATCTCCACCAAACAGGACAAGCTTGCATCTGTTATAGTTTTGGAGAAAAATGTGTTCATTTCATGTATGCGCGAAATGCCTTAAAAATGGCTTTAAAATGGATTTGGAGCATGGAGACGATTATCTCGGGTTTTTCAAGATAACCAAACAAAACTTTTAGTGGATTTCTACTTATTTTATTAAATATCATCTCCACCAAACAGGACAAGCTTGCATCTGTTATAGTTTTGGAGAAAAATGTGTTCATTTCATGTATGCGCGAAATGCCTTAAAAATGGCTTTAAAATGGATTTGGAGCATGGAGACGATTATCTCGGGATTGCAAGATAACCAAACAAAACTTTTAGTGGATTTCTACTTATTTTATTAAATATCATCTCCACCAAACAGGACAAGCTTGCATCTGTTATAGTTTTGGAGAAAAATGTGTTCATTTCATGTATGCGCGAAATGCCTTAAAAATGGCTTTAAAATGGATTTGGAGCATGGAGACGATTATCTCGGGATTGCAAGATAACCAAACAAAACTTTTAGTGGATTTCTACTTATTTTATTAAATATCATCTCCACCAAACAGGACAAGCTTGCATCTGTTATAGTTTTGGAGAAAAATGTGTTCATTTCATGTATGCGCGAAATGCCTTAAAAATGGCTTTAAAATGGATTTGGAGCATGGAGACGATTATCTCGGGATTGCAAGATAACCAAACAAAACTTTTAGTGGATTTCTACTTATTTTATTAAATATCATCTCCACCAAACAGGACAAGCTTGCATCTGTTATAGTTTTGGAGAAAAATGTGTTCATTTCATGTATGCGCGAAATGCCTTAAAAATGGCTTTAAAATGGATTTGGAGCATGGAGACGATTATCTCGGGATTGCAAGATAACCAAACAAAACTTTTAGTGGATTTCTACTTATTTTATTAAATATCATCTCCACCAAACAGGACAAGCTTGCATGTGTTATAGTTTTGGAGAAAAATGTGTTCATTTTATGTATGCGCAAAATGCCTTTGAAATGGCTTTAAAATGGATTTGGAGCATGGAGACGATTATCTCGGGATTGCAAGATAACCAAACAAAACTTTTAGTGGATTTCTACTTATTTTATTAAATATCATCTCCACCAAACAGGACAAGCTTGCATCTGTTATAGTTTTGGAGAAAAATGTGTTCATTTCATGTATGCGCGAAATGCCTTAAAAATGGCTTTAAAATGGATTTGGAGCATGGAGACGATTATCTCGGGATTGCAAGATAACCAAACAAAACTTTTAGTGGATTTCTACTTATTTTATTAAATATCATCTCCACCAAACAGGACAAGCTTGCATCTGTTATAGTTTTGGAGAAAAATGTGTTCATTTCATGTATGCGCGAAATGCCTTAAAAATGGCTTTAAAATGGATTTGGAGCATGGAGACGATTATCTCGGGATTGCAAGATAACCAAACAAAACTTTTAGTGGATTTCTACTTATTTTATTAAATATCATCTCCACCAAACAGGACAAGCTTGCATCTGTTATAGTTTTGGAGAAAAATGTGTTCATTTCATGTATGCGCGAAATGCCTTAAAAATGGCTTTAAAATGGATTTGGAGCATGGAGACGATTATCTCGGGATTGCAAGATAACCAAACAAAACTTTTAGTGGATTTCTACTTATTTTATTAAATATCATCTCCACCAAACAGGACAAGCTTGCATCTGTTATAGTTTTGGAGAAAAATGTGTTCATTTCATGTATGCGCGAAATGCCTTAAAAATGGCTTTAAAATGGATTTGGAGCATGGAGACGATTATCTCGGGATTGCAAGATAACCAAACAAAACTTTTAGTGGATTTCTACTTATTTTATTAAATATCATCTCCACCAAACAGGACAAGCTTGCATCTGTTATAGTTTTGGAGAAAAATGTGTTCATTTCATGTATGCGCGAAATGCCTTAAAAATGGCTTTAAAATGGATTTGGAGCATGGAGACGATTATCTCGGGATTGCAAGATAACCAAACAAAACTTTTAGTAAATTTCTACTTATTTTATTAAATATCATCTCCACCAAACAGGACAAGCTTGCATGTGTTATAGTTTTGGAGAAAAATGTGTTCATTTCATGTATGCGCAAAATGCCTTTGAAATGGCTTTAAAATGGATTTGGAGCATGGAGACGATTATCTCGGGATTGCAAGATAACCAAACAAAACTTTTAGTGGATTTCTACTTATTTTATTAAATATCATCTCCACCAAACAGGACAAGCTTGCATGTGTTATAGTTTTGGAGAAAAATGTGTTCATTTCATGTATGCGCAAAATGCCTTTGAAATGGCTTTAAAATGGATTTGGAGCATGGAGACGATTATCTCAGGATGGCAATATAAACAAACGAAACTTTTAGTAGATTTCTACTTATTTTATTAAATATCATCTCCACCAAACAGGACAAGCTTGCATCTGTTATAGTTTTGGAGAAAAATGTGTTCATTTCATGTATGCGCGAAATGCCTTAAAAATGGCTTTAAAATGGATTTGGAGCATGGAGACGATTATCTCGGGATTGCAAGATAACCAAAAAAAACTTTTAGTGGATTTCTACTTATTTTATTAAATATCATCTCCACCAAACAGGACAAGCTTGCATCTGTTATAGTTTTGGAGAAAAATGTGTTCATTTCATGTATGCGCGAAATGCCTTAAAAATGGCTTTAAAATGGATTTGGAGCATGGAGACGATTATCTCGGGATTGCAAGATAACCAAACAAAACTTTTAGTGGATTTCTACTTATTTTATTAAATATCATCTCCACCAAACAGGACAAGCTTGCATCTGTTATAGTTTTGGAGAAAAATGTGTTCATTTCATGTATGCGCGAAATGCCTTAAAAATGGCTTTAAAATGGATTTGGAGCATGGAGACGATTATCTCGGGATTGCAAGATAACCAAACAAAACTTTTAGTGGATTTCTACTTATTTTATTAAATATCATCTCCACCAAACAGGACAAGCTTGCATCTGTTATAGTTTTGGAGAAAAATGTGTTCATTTCATGTATGCGCGAAATGCCTTAAAAATGGCTTTAAAATGGATTTGGAGCATGGAGACGATTATCTCGGGATTGCAAGATAACCAAACAAAACTTTTAGTGGATTTCTACTTATTTTATTAAATATCATCTCCACCAAACAGGACAAGCTTGCATCTGTTATAGTTTTGGAGAAAAATGTGTTCATTTCATGTATGCGCGAAATGCCTTAAAAATGGCTTTAAAATGGATTTGGAGCATGGAGACGATTATCTCGGGATTGCAAGATAACCAAAAAAAACTTTTAGTGGATTTCTACTTATTTTATTAAATATCATCTTCACCAAACAGGACAAGCTTGCATCTGTTATAGTTTTGGAGAAAAATGTGTTCATTTCATGTATGCGCGAAATGCCTTAAAAATGGCTTTAAAATGGATTTGGAGCATGGAGACGATTATCTCGGGATTGCAAGATAACCAAACAAAACTTTTAGTGGATTTCTACTTATTTTATTAAATATCATCTCCACCAAACAGGACAAGCTTGCATCTGTTATAGTTTTGGAGAAAAATGTGTTCATTTCATGTATGCGCGAAATGCCTTAAAAATGGCTTTAAAATGGATTTGGAGCATGGAGACGATTATCTCGGGTTTTTCAAGATAACCAAACAAAACTTTTAGTGGATTTCTACTTATTTTATTAAATATCATCTCCACCAAACAGGACAAGCTTGCATCTGTTATAGTTTTGGAGAAAAATGTGTTCATTTCATGTATGCGCGAAATGCCTTAAAAATGGCTTTAAAATGGATTTGGAGCATGGAGACGATTATCTCTGGATTGCAAGATAACCAAACAAAACTTTTAGTGGATTTCTACTTATTTTATTAAATATCATCTCCACCAAACAGGACAAGCTTGCATCTGTTATAGTTTTGGAGAAAAATGTGTTCATTTCATGTATGCGCGAAATGCCTTAAAAATGGCTTTAAAATGGATTTGGAGCATGGAGACGATTATCTCGGGATTGCAAGATAACCAAACAAAACTTTTAGTGGATTTCTACTTATTTTATTAAATATCATCTCCACCAAACAGGACAAGCTTGCATCTGTTATAGTTTTGGAGAAAAATGTGTTCATTTCATGTATGCGCGAAATGCCTTAAAAATGGCTTTAAAATGGATTTGGAGCATGGAGACGATTATCTCGGGATTGCAAGATAACCAAACAAAACTTTTAGTGGATTTCTACTTATTTTATTAAATATCATCTCCACCAAACAGGACAAGCTTGCATGTGTTATAGTTTTGGAGAAAAATGTGTTCATTTCATGTATGCGCGAAATGCCTTAAAAATGGCTTTAAAATGGATTTGGAGCATGGAGACGATTATCTCGGGATTGCAAGATAACCAAACAAAACTTTTAGTGGATTTCTACTTATTTTATTAAATATCATCTCCACCAAACAGGACAAGCTTGCATGTGTTATAGTTTTGGAGAAAAATGTGTTCATTTTATGTATGCGCAAAATGCCTTTGAAATGGCTTTAAAATGGATTTGGAGCATGGAGACGATTATCTCGGGATTGCAAGATAACCAAACAAAACTTTTAGTGGATTTCTACTTATTTTATTAAATATCATCTCCACCAAACAGGACAAGCTTGCATCTGTTATAGTTTTGGAGAAAAATGTGTTCATTTCATGTATGCGCGAAATGCTTTAAAAATGGCTTTAAATTGGATTTGGAGCATGGAGACGATTATCTCGGGATTGCAAGATAACCAAACAAAACTTTTAGTGGATTTCTACTTATTTTATTAAATATCATCTCCACCAAACAGGACAAGCTTGCTTCTGTTATAGTTTTGGAGAAAAATGTGTTCATTTCATGTATGCGCGAAATGCCTTAAAAATGGCTTTAAAATGGATTTGGAGCATGGAGACGATTATCTCGGGATTGCAAGATAACCAAACAAAACTTTTAGTGGATTTCTACTTATTTTATTAAATATCATCTCCACCAAACAGGACAAGCTTGCATCTGTTATAGTTTTGGAGAAAAATGTGTTCATTTCATGTATGCGCGAAATGCCTTAAAAATGGCTTTAAAATGGATTTGGAGCATGGAGACGATTATCTCGGGATTGCAAGATAACCAAACAAAACTTTTAGTGGATTTCTACTTATTTTATTAAATATCATCTCCACCAAACAGGACAAGCTTGCATGTGTTATAGTTTTGGAGAAAAATGTGTTCATTTCATGTATGCGCAAAATGCCTTTGAAATGGCTTTAAAATGGATTTGGAGCATGGAGACGATTATCTCAGGATGGCAATATAAACAAACGAAACTTTTAGTAGATTTCTACTTATTTTATTAAATATTATCTCCACCAAACAGGACAAGCTTGCATCTGTTATAGTTTTGGAGAAAAAATGTGTTCATTTCATGTATGCGCGAAATGCCTTAAAAATGGCTTTAAAATGGATTTGGAGCATGGAGACGATTATCTCGGGATTGCAAGATAACCAAACAAAACTTTTAGTGGATTTCTACTTATTTTATTAAATATCATCTCCACCAAACAGGACAAGCTTGCATGTGTTATAGTTTTGGAGAAAAATGTGTTCATTTCATGTATGCGCAAAATGCCTTTGAAATGGCTTTAAAATGGATTTGGAGCATGGAGACGATTATCTCAGGATGGCAATATAAACAAACGAAACTTTTAGTAGATTTCTACTTATTTTATTAAATATTATCTCCACCAAACAGGACAAGCTTGCATCTGTTATAGTTTTGGAGAAAAATGTGTTCATTTCATGTATGCGCGAAATGCCTTAAAAATGGCTTTAAAATGGATTTGGAGCATGGAGACGATTATCTCGGGATTGCAAGATAACCAAACAAAACTTTTAGTGGATTTCTACTTATTTTATTAAATATCATCTCCACCAAACAGGACAAGCTTGCATGTGTTATAGTTTTGGAGAAAAATGTGTTCATTTCATGTATGCGCAAAATGCCTTTGAAATGGCTTTAAAATGGATTTGGAGCATGGAGACGATTATCTCAGGATGGCCAATATAAACAAACGAAACTTTTAGTAGATTTCTACTTATTTTATTAAATATTATCTCCACCAAACAGGACAAGCTTGCATCTGTTATAGTTTTGGAGAAAAATGTGTTCATTTCATGTATGCGCGAAATGCCTTAAAAATGGCTTTAAAATGGATTTGGAGCATGGAGACGATTATCTCGGGATTGCAAGATAACCAAACAAAACTTTTAGTGGATTTCTACTTATTTTATTAAATATCATCTCCACCAAACAGGACAAGCTTGCATCTGTTATAGTTTTGGAGAAAAATGTGTTCATTTCATGTATGCGCGAAATGCCTTAAAAATGGCTTTAAAATGGATTTGGAGCATGGAGACGATTATCTCGGGATTGCAAGATAACCAAAAAAACCTTTTAGTGGATTTCTACTTATTTTATTAAATATCATCTCCACCAAACAGGACAAGCTTGCATCTGTTATAGTTTTGGAGAAAAATGTGTTCATTTCATGTATGCGCGAAATGCCTTAAAAATGGCTTTAAAATGGATTTGGAGCATGGAGACGATTATCTCGGGATTGCAAGATAACCAAACAAAACTTTTAGTGGATTTCTACTTATTTTATTAAATATCATCTCCACCAAACAGGACAAGCTTGCATCTGTTATAGTTTTGGAGAAAAATGTGTTCATTTCATGTATGCGCGAAATGCCTTAAAAATGGCTTTAAAATGGATTTGGAGCATGGAGACGATTATCTCGGGATTGCAAGATAACCAAACAAAACTTTTAGTGGATTTCTACTTATTTTATTAAATATCATCTCCACCAAACAGGACAAGCTTGCATCTGTTATAGTTTTGGAGAAAAATGTGTTCATTTCATGTATGCGCGAAATGCCTTAAAAATGGCTTTAAAATGGATTTGGAGCATGGAGACGATTATCTCGGGATTGCAAGATAACCAAACAAAACTTTTAGTGGATTTCTACTTATTTTATTAAATATCATCTCCACCAAACAGGACAAGCTTGCATCAGTTATAGTTTTGGAGAAAAATGTGTTCATTTCATGTATGCGCGAAATGCCTTAAAAATGGCTTTAAAATGGATTTGGAGCATGGAGACGATTATCTCGGGATTGCAAGATAACCAAACAAAACTTTTAGTGGATTTCTACTTATTTTATTAAATATCATCTCCACCAAACAGGACAAGCTTGCATCTGTTATAGTTTTGGAGAAAAATGTGTTCATTTCATGTATGCGCGAAATGCCTTAAAAATGGCTTTAAAATGGATTTGGAGCATGGAGACGATTATCTCGGGATTGCAAGATAACCAAACAAAACGTTTAGTGGATTTCTACTTATTTTATTAAATATCATCTCCACCAAACAGGACAAGCTTGCATCTGTTATAGTTTTGGAGAAAAATGTGTTCATTTCATGTATGCGCGAAATGCCTTAAAAATGGCTTTAAAATGGATTTGGAGCATGGAGACGATTATCTCGGGATTGCAAGATAACCAAACAAAACTTTTAGTGGATTTCTACTTATTTTATTAAATATCATCTCCACCAAACAGGACAAGCTTGCATCTGTTATAGTTTTGGAGAAAAATGTGTTCATTTCATGTATGCGCGAAATGCCTAAAAATGGCTTTAAAATGGATTTGGAGCATGGAGACGATTATCTCGGATTGCAAGATAACCAAACAAAACTTTTAGTGGATTTCTACTTATTTTATTAAATATCATCTCCACCAAACAGGACAAGCTTGCATGTGTTATAGTTTTGGAGAAAAATGTGTTCATTTCATGTATGCGCAAAATGCCTTTGAAATGGCTTTAAAATGGAATTTGGAGCATGGAGACGATTATCTCGGGATTGCAAGATAACCAAACAAAACTTTTAGTGGAATTTCTACTTATTTTATTAAATATCATCTCCACCAAACAGGACAAGCTTGCATGTGTTATAGTTTTGGAGAAAAATGTGTTCATTTCATGTATGCGCAAAATGCCTTTGAAATGGCTTTAAAATGGATTTGGAGCATGGAGACGATTATCTCAGGATGGCAATATAAACAAACGAAACTTTTAGTAGATTTCTACTTATTTTATTAAATATCATCTCCACCAAACAGGACAAGCTTGCATCTGTTATAGTTTTGGAGAAAAATGTGTTCATTTCATGTATGCGCGAAATGCCTTAAAAATGGCTTTAAAATGGATTTGGAGCATGGAGGCGATTATCTCGGGATTGCAAGATAACCAAACAAAACTTTCAGTGGATTTCTACTTATTTTATTAAATATCATCTCCACCAAACAGGACAAGCTTGCATCTGTTATAGTTTTGGAGAAAAATGTGTTCATTTCATGTATGCGCGAAATGCCTTAAAAATGGCTTTAAAATGGATTTGGAGCATGGAGACGATTATCTCGGGATTGCAAGATAACCAAACAAAACTTTTAGTGGATTTCTACTTATTTTATTAAATATCATCTCCACCAAACAGGACAAGCTTGCATCTGTTATAGTTTTGGAGAAAAATGTGTTCATTTCATGTATGCGCGAAATGCCTTAAAATGGCTTTAAAATGGATTTGGAGCATGGAGACGATTATCTCGGGATTGCAAGATAACCAAACAAAACTTTTAGTGGATTTCTACTTATTTTATTAAATATCATCTCCACCAAACAGGACAAGCTTGCATCTGTTATAGTTTTGGAGAAAAATGTGTTCATTTCATGTATGCGCGAAATGCCTTAAAAATGGCTTTAAAATGGATTTGGAGCATGGAGACGATTATCTCGGGATTGCAAGATAACCAAAAAAAACTTTTAGTGGATTTTTACTTATTTTATTAAATATCATCTCCACCAAACAGGACAAGCTTGCATCTGTTATAGTTTTGGAGAAAAATGTGTTCATTTCATGTATGCGCGAAATGCCTTAAAAATGGCTTTAAAATGGATTTGGAGCATGGAGACGATTATCTCGGGATTGCAAGATAACCAAACAAAACTTTTAGTGGATTTCTACTTATTTTATTAAATATCATCTCCACCAAACAGGACAAGCTTGCATCTGTTATAGTTTTGGAGAAAAATGTGTTCATTTCATGTATGCGCGAAATGCCTTAAAAATGGCTTTAAAATGGATTTGGAGCATGGAGACGATTATCTCGGGTTTTTCAAGATAACCAAACAAAACTTTTAGTGGATTTCTACTTATTTTATTAAATATCATCTCCACCAAACAGGACAAGCTTGCATCTGTTATAGTTTTGGAGAAAAATGTGTTCATTTCATGTATGCGCGAAATGCCTTAAAAATGGCTTTAAAATGGATTTGGAGCATGGAGACGATTATCTCGGGATTGCAAGATAACCAAACAAAACTTTTAGTGGATTTCTACTTATTTTATTAAATATCATCTCCACCAAACAGGACAAGCTTGCATCTGTTATAGTTTTGGAGAAAAATGTGTTCATTTCATGTATGCGCGAAATGCCTTAAAAATGGCTTTAAAATGGATTTGGAGCATGGAGACGATTATCTCGGGATTGCAAGATAACCAAACAAAACTTTTAGTGGATTTCTACTTATTTTATTAAATATCATCTCCACCAAACAGGACAAGCTTGCATCTGTTATAGTTTTGGAGAAAAATGTGTTCATTTCATGTATGCGCGAAATGCCTTAAAAAATGGCTTTAAAATGGATTTGGAGCATGGAGACGATTATCTCGGGATTGCAAGATAACCAAACAAAACTTTTAGTGGATTTCTACTTATTTTATTAAATATCATCTCCACCAAACAGGACAAGCTTGCATGTGTTATAGTTTTGGAGAAAAATGTGTTCATTTTATGTATGCGCAAAATGCCTTTGAAATGGCTTTAAAATGGATTTGGAGCATGGAGACGAATATCTCGGGATTGCAAGATAACCAAACAAAACTTTTAGTGGATTTCTACTTATTTTATTAAATATCATCTCCACCAAACAGGACAAGCTTGCATCTGTTATAGTTTTGGAGAAAAATGTGTTCATTTCATGTATGCGCGAAATGCTTTAAAAAATGGCTTTAAATTGGATTTGGAGCATGGAGACGATTATCTCGGGATTGCAAGATAACCAAACAAAACTTTTAGTGGATTTCTACTTATTTTATTAAATATCATCTCCACCAAACAGGACAAGCTTGCTTCTGTTATAGTTTTGGAGAAAAATGTGTTCATTTCATGTATGCGCGAAATGCCTTAAAAATGGCTTTAAAATGGATTTGGAGCATGGAGACGATTATCTCGGATTGCAAGATAACCAAACAAAACTTTTAGTGGATTTCTACTTATTTTATTAAATATCATCTCCACCAAACAGGACAAGCTTGCATCTGTTATAGTTTTGGAGAAAAATGTGTTCATTTCATGTATGCGCGAAATGCCTTAAAAATGGCTTTAAAATGGATTTGGAGCATGGAGACGATTATCTCGGGATTGCAAGATAACCAAACAAAACTTTTAGTGGATTTCTACTTATTTTATTAAATATCATCTCCACCAAACAGGACAAGCTTGCATGTGTTATAGTTTTGGAGAAAAATGTGTTCATTTCATGTATGCGCAAAAATGCCTTTGAAATGGCTTTAAAATGATTTGGAGCATGGAGACGATTATCTCAGGATGGCAATATAAACAAACGAAACTTTTAGTAGATTTCTACTTATTTTATTAAATATTATCTCCACCAAACAGGACAAGCTTGCATCTGTTATAGTTTTGGAGAAAAATGTGTTCATTTCATGTATGCGCGAAATGCCTTAAAAATGGCTTTAAAATGGATTTGGAGCATGGAGACGATTATCTCGGGATTGCAAGATAACCAAAACAAAACTTTTAGTGGATTTCTACTTATTTTATTAAATATCATCTCCACCAAACAGGACAAGCTTGCATGTGTTATAGTTTTGGAGAAAAATGTGTTCATTTCATGTATGCGCAAAATGCCTTTGAAATGGCTTTAAAATGGATTTGGAGCATGGAGACGATTATCTCAGGATGGCAATAAAAACAAACGAAACTTTTAGTAGATTTCTACTTATTTTATTAAATATTATCTCCACCAAACAGGACAAGCTTGCATCTGTTATAGTTTTGGAGAAAAATGTGTTCATTTCATGTATGCGCGAAATGCCTTAAAAATGGCTTTAAAATGGATTTGGAGCATGGAGACGATTATCTCGGGATTGCAAGATAACCAAACAAAACTTTTAGTGGATTTCTACTTATTTTATTAAATATCATCTCCACCAAACAGGACAAGCTTGCATCTGTTATAGTTTTGGAGAAAAATGTGTTCATTTCATGTATGCGCGAAATGCCTTAAAAATGGCTTTAAAATGGATTTGGAGCATGGAGACGATTATCTCGGGATTGCAATATAACCAAACAAAACTTTTAGTGGATTCTACTTATTTTATTAAATATCATCTCCACCAAACAGGACAAGCTTGCATCTGTTATAGTTTTGGGAGAAAAATGTGTTCATTTCATGTATGCGCGAAATGCCTTAAAAATGGCTTTAAAATGGATTTGGAGCATGGAGACGATTATCTCGGGATTGCAAGATAACCAAACAAAACTTTTAGTGGATTTCTACTTATTTTATTAAATATCATCTCCACCAAACAGGACAAGCTTGCATCTGTTATAGTTTTGGAGAAAAATGTGTTCATTTCATGTATGCGCGAAATGCCTTAAAAATGGCTTTAAAATGGATTTGGAGCATGGAGACGATTATCTCGGGATTGCAAGATAACCAAAAAAACCTTTTAGTGGATTTCTACTTATTTTATTAAATATCATCTCCACCAAACAGAACAAGCTTGCATCTGTTATAGTTTTGGAGAAAAATGTGTTCATTTCATGTATGCGCGAAATGCCTTAAAAATGGCTTTAAAATGGATTTGGAGCATGGAGACGATTATCTCGGGATTGCAAGATAACCAAACAAAACTTTTAGTGGATTTCTACTTATTTTATTAAATATCATCTCCACCAAACAGGACAAGCTTGCATCTGTTATAGTTTTGGAGAAAAATGTGTTCATTTCATGTATGCGCGAAATGCCTTAAAAATGGCTTTAAAATGGATTTGGAGCATGGAGACGATTATCTCGGGTTTTTCAAGATAACCAAACAAAACTTTTAGTGGATTTCTACTTATTTTATTAAATATCATCTCCACCAAACAGGACAAGCTTGCATCTGTTATAGTTTTGGAGAAAAATGTGTTCATTTCATGTATGCGCGAAATGCCTTAAAAATGGCTTTAAAATGGATTTGGAGCATGGAGACGATTATCTCGGGATTGCAAGATAACCAAACAAAACTTTTAGTGGATTTCTACTTATTTTATTAAATATCATCTCCACCAAACAGGAAAGCTTGCATCTGTTATAGTTTTGGAGAAAAATGTGTTCATTTCATGTATGCGCGAAATGCCTTAAAAATGGCTTTAAAATGGATTTGGAGCATGGAGACGATTATCTCGGGATTGCAAGATAACCAAACAAAACTTTTAGTGGAATTTCTACTTATTTTATTAAATATCATCTCCACCAAACAGGACAAGCTTGCATCTGTTATAGTTTTGGAGAAAAATGTGTTCATTTCATGTATGCGCGAAATGCCTTAAAAATGGCTTTAAAATGGATTTGGAGCATGGAGACGATTATCTCGGGATTGCAAGATAACCAAACAAAACTTTTAGTGGATTTCTACTTATTTTATTAAATATCATCTCCACCAAACAGGACAAGCTTGCATCTGTTATAGTTTTGGAGAAAAATGTGTTCATTTCATGTATGCGCGAAATGCTTTAAAAATGGCTTTAAATTGGATTTGGAGCATGGAGACGATTATCTCGGGATTGCAAGATAACCAAACAAAACTTTTAGTGGATTTCTACTTATTTTATTAAATATCATCTCCACCAAACAGGACAAGCTTGCATCTGTTATAGTTTTGGAGAAAAATGTGTTCATTTCATGTATGCGCGAAATGCCTTAAAAATGGCTTTAAAATGGATTTGGAGCATGGAGACGATTATCTCGGGATTGCAAGATAACCAAACAAAACTTTTAGTGGATTTCTACTTATTTTATTAAATATCATCTCCACCAAACAGGACAAGCTTGCATCTGTTATAGTTTTGGAGAAAAATGTGTTCATTTCATGTATGCGCGAAATGCCTTAAAAATGGCTTTAAAATGGATTTGGAGCATGGAGACGATTATCTCGGGATTGCAAGATAACCAAACAAAACTTTTAGTGGATTTCTACTTATTTTATTAAATATCATCTCCACCAAACAGGACAAGCTTGCATGTGTTATAGTTTTGGAGAAAAATGTGTTCATTTCATGTATGCGCAAAATGCCTTTGAAATGGCTTTAAAATGGATTTGGAGCATGGAGACGATTATCTCAGGATGGCAATATAAACAAACGAAACTTTTAGTAGATTTCTACTTATTTTATTAAATATTATCTCCACCAAACAGGACAAGCTTGCATCTGTTATAGTTTTGGAGAAAAATGTGTTCATTTCATGTATGCGCGAAATGCCTTAAAAATGGCTTTAAAATGGATTTGGAGCATGGAGACGATTATCTCGGGATTGCAAGATAACCAAACAAAACTTTTAGTGGATTTCTACTTATTTTATTAAATATCATCTCCACCAAACAGGACAAGCTTGCATCTGTTATAGTTTTGGAGAAAAATGTGTTCATTTCATGTATGCGCGAAATGCCTTAAAAATGGCTTTAAAATGGATTTGGAGCATGGAGACGATTATCTCGGGATTGCAAGATAACCAAACAAAACTTTTAGTGGATTTCTACTTATTTTATTAAATATCATCTCCACCAAACAGGACAAGCTTGCATCTGTTATAGTTTTGGAGAAAAATGTGTTCATTCATGTATGCGCGAAATGCCTTAAAAATGGCTTTAAATGGATTTGGAGCATGGAGACGATTATCTCGGGATTGCAATATAACCAAACAAAACTTTTAGTGGATTTCTACTTATTTTATTAAATATCATCTCCACCAAACAGGACAAGCTTGCATCTGTTATAGTTTTGGAGAAAAATGTGTTCATTTCATGTATGCGCGAAATGCCTTAAAAATGGCTTTAAAATGGATTTGGAGCATGGAGACGATTATCTCGGATTGCAATATAACCAAACAAAACTTTTAGTGGATTTCTAACTTATTTTATTAAATATCATCTCCACCAAACAGGACAAGCTTGCATCTGTTATAGTTTTGGAGAAAAATGTGTTCATTTCATGTATGCGCGAAATGCCTTAAAAATGGCTTTAAAATGGATTTGGAGCATGGAGACGATTATCTCGGGATTGCAAGATAACCAAACAAAACTTTTAGTGGATTTCTACTTATTTTATTAAATATCATCTCCACCAAACAGGACAAGCTTGCATCTGTTATAGTTTTGGAGAAAAATGTGTTCATTTCATGTATGCGCGAAATGCCTTAAAAATGGCTTTAAAATGGATTTGGAGCATGGAGACGATTATCTCGGGATTGCAAGATAACCAAACAAAACTTTTAGTGGATTTCTACTTATTTTATTAAATATCATCTCCACCAAACAGGACAAGCTTGCATCTGTTATAGTTTTGGAGAAAAATGTGTTCATTTCATGTATGCGCAGAAATGCCTTAAAATGGCTTTAAAATGGATTTGGAGCATGGAGACGATTATCTCAGGGATTGCAAGATAAACAAACGAAAACTTTTAGTAGATTTCTACTTATTTTATTAAATATTATCTCCACCAAACAGGACAAGCTTGCATCTGTTATAGTTTTGGAGAAAATGTGTTCATTTCATGTATGCGCGAAATGCCTTAAAAATGGCTTAAAATGGATTTGGAGCATGGAGACGATTATCTCGGGATTGCAAGATAACCAAACAAAACTTTTAGTGGATTTCTACTTATTTTATTAAATATCATCTCCACCAAACAGGACAAGCTTGCATCTGTTTATAGTTTTGGAGAAAAATGTGTTCATTTCATGTATGCGCGAAATGCCTTAAAAATGGCTTTAAAATGGATTTGGAGCATGGAGACGATTATCTCGGGATTGCAAGATAACCAAACAAAACTTTTAGTGGATTTCTACTTATTTTATTAAATATCATCTCCACCAAACAGGACAAGCTTGCATCTGTTATAGTTTTGGAGAAAAATGTGTTCATTTCATGTATGCGCGAAATGCCTTAAAAATGGCTTTAAAAATGGATTTGAGCATGGAGACGATTATCTCGGGATTGCAAGATAACCAACAAAACTTTTAGTGGATTTCTACTTATTTTATTAAATATCATCTCCACCAAACAGGACAAGCTTGCATCTGTTATAGTTTTGGAGAAAAATGTGTTCATTTCATGTATGCGCGAAATGCCTTAAAAATGGCTTTAAAATGGATTTGGAGCATGGAGACGATTATCTCGGGATTGCAAGATAACCAAACAAAACTTTTAGTGGATTTCTACTTATTTTATTAAATATCATCTCCACCAAACAGGACAAGCTTGCATCTGTTATAGTTTTGGAGAAAAATGTGTTCATTTCATGTATGCGCGAAATGCCTTAAAAATGGCTTTAAAATGGATTTGGAGCATGGAGACGATTATCTCGGGATTGCAAGATAACCAAACAAACTTTTAGTGGATTTCTACTTATTTTATTAAATATCATCTCCACCAAACAGGACAAGCTTGCATCTGTTATAGTTTTGGAGAAAAATGTGTTCATTTCATGTATGCGCGAAATGCCTTAAAAATGGCTTTAAAATGGATTTGGAGCATGGAGACGATTATCTCGGATTGCAAGATAACCAAACAAAACTTTTAGTGGATTTCTACTTATTTTATTAAATATCATCTCCACCAAACAGGACAAGCTTGCATCTGTTATAGTTTTGGAGAAAAATGTGTTCATTTCATGTATGCGCGAAATGCCTTAAAAATGGCTTTACAATGGATTTGGAGCATGGAGACGATTATCTCGGGATTGCAAGATAACCAAACAAAACTTTTAGTGGATTTCTACTTATTTTATTAAATATCATCTCCACCAAACAGGACAA
>NW_027445148.1:0-100632 GCF_048569485.1 Anomaloglossus baeobatrachus | reverse complement strand
CAAACAGGACAAGCTTGCATCTGTTATAGTTTTGGAGAAAAATGTGTTCATTTCATGTATGCGCGAAATGCCTTAAAAATGGCTTTAAAATGGATTTGGAGCATGGAGACGATTATCTCGGGATTGCAAGATAACCAAACAAAACTTTTAGTGGATTTCTACTTATTTTATTACATATCATCTCCACCAAACAGGACAAGCTTGCATGTGTTATAGTTTTGGAGAAAAATGTGTTCATTTCATGTATGCGCAAAATGCCTTTGAAATGGCTTTAAAATGGATTTGGAGCATGGAGACGATTCTCTCAGGATGGCAATATAAACAAACGAAACTTTTAGTAGATTTCTACTTATTTTATTAAATATTATCTCCACCAAACAGGACAAGCTTGCATCTGTTATAGTTTTGGAGAAAAAAGTGTTCATTTCATGTATGCGCGAAATGCCTTAAAAATGGCTTTAAAATGGATTTGGAGCATGGAGACGATTATCTCGGGATTGCAAAATAACCAAACAAAACTTTTAGTGGATTTCTACTTATTTTATTAAATATCATCTCCACCAAACAGGACAAGCTTGCATCTGTTATAGTTTTGGAGAAAAATGTGTTCATTTCATGTATGCGCGAAATGCCTTAAAAATGGCTTTAAAATGGATTTGGAGCATGGAGACGATTATCTCGGGATTGCAAGATAACCAAACAAAACTTTTAGTGGATTTCTACTTATTTTATTAAATATCATCTCCACCAAACAGGACAAGCTTGCATCTGTTATAGTTTTGGAAAAAAATGTGTTCATTTCATGTATGCGCGAAATGCCTTAAAAATGGCTTTAAAATGGATTTGGAGCATGGAGACGATTATCTCGGGATTGCAAGATAACCAAACAAAACTTTTAGTGGATTTCTACTTATTTTATTAAATATCATCTCCACCAAACAGGACAAGCTTGCATGTGTTATAGGTTTGGAGAAAAATGTGTTCATTTCATGTATGCGCAAAATGCCTTTGAAATGGCTTTAAAATGGATTTGGAGCATGGAGACGATTATCTCAGGATGGCAATATAAACAAACGAAACTTTTAGTAGATTTCTACTTATTTTATTAAATATTATCTCCACCAAACAGGACAAGCTTGCATCTGTTATAGTTTTGGAGAAAAATGTGTTCATTTCATGTATGCGCGAAATGCCTTAAAAATGGCTTTAAAATGGATTTGGAGCATGGAGACGATTATCTCGGGATTGCAAGATAACCAAACAAAACTTTTAGTGGATTTCTACTTATTTTATTAAATATCATCTCCACCAAACAGGACAAGCTTGCATCTGTTATAGTTTTGGAAAAAAATGTGTTCATTTCATGTATGCGCGAAATGCCTTAAAAATGGCTTTAAAATGGATTTGGAGCATGGAGACGATTATCTCGGGATTGCAAGATAACCAAACAAAACTTTTAGTGGATTTCTACTTATTTTATTAAATATCATCTCCACCAAACAGGACAAGCTTGCATGTGTTATAGGTTTGGAGAAAAATGTGTTCATTTCATGTATGCGCAAAATGCCTTTGAAATGGCTTTAAAATGGATTTGGAGCATGGAGACGATTATCTCAGGATGGCAATATAAACAAACGAAACTTTTAGTAGATTTCTACTTATTTTATTAAATATTATCTCCACCAAACAGGACAAGCTTGCATCTGTTATAGTTTTGGAGAAAAATGTGTTCATTTCATGTATGCGCGAAATGCCTTAAAAATGGCTTTAAAATGGATTTGGAGCATGGAGACGATTATCTCGGGATTGCAAGATAACCAAACAAAACTTTTAGTGGATTTCTACTTATTTTATTAAATATCATCTCCACCAAACAGGACAAGCTTGCATCTGTTATAGTTTTGGAGAAAAATGTGTTCATTTCATGTATGCGCGAAATGCCTTAAAAATGGCTTTAAAATGGATTTGGAGCATGGAGACGATTATCTCGGGATTGCAAGATAACCAAACAAAACTTTTAGTGGATTTCTACTTATTTTATTAAATATCATCTCCACCAAACAGGACAAGCTTGCATGTGTTATAGTTTTGGAGAAAAATGTGTTCATTTCATGCATGCGCAAAATGCCTTTGAAATGGCTTTAAAATGGATTTGGAGCATGGAGACGATTATCTCAGGATGGCAATATAAACAAACGAAACTTTTAGTAGATTTCTACTTATTTTATTAAATATTATCTCCACCAAACAGGACAAGCTTGCATCTGTTATAGTTTTGGAGAAAAATGTGTTCATTTCATGTATGCGCGAAATGCCTTAAAAATGGCTTTAAAATGGATTTGGAGCATGGAGACGATTATCTCGGGATTGCAAGATAACCAAACAAAACTTTTAGTGGATTTCTACTTATTTTATTAAATATCATCTCCACCAAACAGGACAAGCTTGCATCTGTTATAGTTTTGGAGAAAAATGTGTTCATTTCATGTATGCGCGAAATGCCTTAAAAATGGCTTTAAAATGGATTTGGAGCATGGAGACGATTATCTCGGGATTGCAAGATAACCAAACAAAACTTTTAGTGGATTTCTACTTATTTTATTAAATATCATCTCCACCAAACAGGACAAGCTTGCATCTGTTATAGTTTTGGAGAAAGATGTGTTCATTTCATGTATGCGCGAAATGCCTTAAAAATGGCTTTAAAATGGATTTGGAGCATGGAGACGATTATCTCGGGATTGCAAGATAACCAAACAAAACTTTTAGTGGATTTCTACTTATTTTATTAAATATCATCTCCACCAAACAGGACAAGCTTGCATCTGTTATAGTTTTGGAGAAAAATGTGTTCATTTCATGTATGCGCGAAATGCCTTAAAAATGGCTTTAAAATGGATTTGGAGCATGGAGACGATTATCTCGGGATTGCAAGATAACCAAACAAAACTTTTAGTGGATTTCTACTTATTTTATTAAATATCATCTCCACCAAACAGGACAAGCTTGCATCTGTTATAGTTTTGGAGAAAAATGTGTTCATTTCATGTATGCGCGAAATGCCTTAAAAATGGCTTTAAAATGGATTTGGAGCATGGAGACGATTATCTCGGGATTGCAAGATAACCAATCAAAACTTTTAGTGGATTTCTACTTATTTTAATAAATATCATCTCCACCAAACAGGACAAGCTTGCATGTGTTATAGTTTTGGAGAAAAATGTGTTCATTTCATGTATGCGCAAAATGCCTTTGAAATGGCTTTAAAATGGATTTGGAGCATGGAGACGATTATCTCGGGATTGCAAGATAACCAAACAAAACTTTTAGTGGATTTCTACTTATTTTATTAAATATCATCTCCACCAAACAGGACAAGCTTGCATCTGTTATAGTTTTGGAGAAAAATGTGTTCATTTCATGTATGCGCGAAATGCCTTAAAAATGGCTTTAAAATGGATTTGGAGCATGGAGACGATTATCTCGGGATTGCAAGATAACCAAACAAAACTTTTAGTGGATTTCTACTTATTTTATTAAATATCATCTCCACCAAACAGGACAAGCTTGCATCTGTTATAGTTTTGGAGAAAAATGTGTTCATTTCATGTATGCGCGAAATGCCTTAAAAATGGCTTTAAAATGGATTTGGAGCATGGAGACGATTATCTCGGGATTGCAAGATAACCAAACAAAACTTTTAGTGGATTTCTACTTATTTTATTAAATATCATCTCCACCAAACAGGACAAGCTTGCATCTGTTATAGTTTTGGAGAAAAATGTGTTCATTTCATGTATGCGCGAAATGCCTTAAAAATGGCTTTAAAATGGATTTGGAGCATGGAGACGATTATCTCGGGATTGCAAGATAACCAAACAAAACTTTTAGTGGATTTCTACTTATTTTATTAAATATCATCTCCACCAAACAGGACAAGCTTGCATGTGTTATAGTTTTGGAGAAAAATGTGTTCATTTCATGTATGCGCAAAATGCCTTTGAAATGGCTTTAAAATGGATTTGGAGCATGGAGACGATTATCTCAGGATGGCAATATAAACAAACGAAACTTTTAGTAGATTTCTACTTATTTTATTAAATATTATCTCCACCAAACAGGACAAGCTTGCATCTGTTATAGTTTTGGAGAAAAATGTGTTCATTTCATGTATGCGCGAAATGCCTTAAAAATGGCTTTAAAATGGATTTGGAGCATGGAGACGATTATCTCGGGATTGCAAGATAACCAAACAAAACTTTTAGTGGATTTCTACTTATTTTATTAAATATCATCTCCACCAAACAGGACAAGCTTGCATCTGTTATAGTTTTGGAGAAAAATGTGTTCATTTCATGTATGCGCGAAATGCCTTAAAAATGGCTTTAAAATGGATTTTGAGCATGGAGACGATTATCTCGGGATTGCAATATAACCAAACAAAACTTTTAGTGGATTTCTACTTATTTTATTAAATATCATCTCCACCAAACAGGACAAGCTTGCATCTGTTATAGTTTTGGAGAAAAATGTGTTCATTTCATGTATGCGCGAAATGCCTTAAAAATGGCTTTAAAATGGATTTGGAGCATGGAGACGATTATCTCGGGATTGCAAGATAACCAAACAAAACTTTTAGTGGATTTCTACTTATTTTATTAAATATCATCTCCACCAAACAGGACAAGCTTGCATCTGTTATAGTTTTGGAGAAAAATGTGTTCATTTTATGTATGCGCGAAATGCCTTAAAAATGGCTTTAAAATGGATTTGGAGCATGGAGACGATTATCTCGGGATTGCAAGATAACCAAACAAAACTTTTAGTGGATTTCTACTTATTTTATTAAATATCATCTCCACCAAACAGGACAAGCTTGCATCTGTTATAGTTTTGGAGAAAAATGTGTTCATTTCATGTATGCGCGAAATGCCTTAAAAATGGCTTTAAAATGGATTTGGAGCATGGAGACGATTATCTCGGGATTGCAAGATAACCAAACAAAACTTTTAGTGGATTTCTACTTATTTTATTACATATCATCTCCACCAAACAGGACAAGCTTGCATGTGTTATAGTTTTGGAGAAAAATGTGTTCATTTCATGTATGCGCAAAATGCCTTTGAAATGGCTTTAAAATGGATTTGGAGCATGGAGACGATTCTCTCAGGATGGCAATATAAACAAACGAAACTTTTAGTAGATTTCTACTTATTTTATTAAATATTATCTCCACCAAACAGGACAAGCTTGCATCTGTTATAGTTTTGGAGAAAAAAGTGTTCATTTCATGTATGCGCGAAATGCCTTAAAAATGGCTTTAAAATGGATTTGGAGCATGGAGACGATTATCTCGGGATTGCAAAATAACCAAACAAAACTTTTAGTGGATTTCTACTTATTTTATTAAATATCATCTCCACCAAACAGGACAAGCTTGCATCTGTTATAGTTTTGGAGAAAAATGTGTTCATTTCATGTATGCGCGAAATGCCTTAAAAATGGCTTTAAAATGGATTTGGAGCATGGAGACGATTATCTCGGGATTGCAAGATAACCAAACAAAACTTTTAGTGGATTTCTACTTATTTTATTAAATATCATCTCCACCAAACAGGACAAGCTTGCATCTGTTATAGTTTTGGAGAAAAATGTGTTCATTTTATGTATGCGCGAAATGCCTTAAAAATGGCTTTAAAATGGATTTGGAGCATGGAGACGATTATCTCGGGATTGCAAGATAACCAAACAAAACTTTTAGTGGATTTCTACTTATTTTATTAAATATCATCTCCACCAAACAGGACAAGCTTGCATCTGTTATAGTTTTGGAGAAAAATGTGTTCATTTCATGTATGCGCGAAATGCCTTAAAAATGGCTTTAAAATGGATTTGGAGCATGGAGACGATTATCTCGGGATTGCAAGATAACCAAACAAAACTTTTAGTGGATTTCTACTTATTTTATTACATATCATCTCCACCAAACAGGACAAGCTTGCATGTGTTATAGTTTTGGAGAAAAATGTGTTCATTTCATGTATGCGCAAAATGCCTTTGAAATGGCTTTAAAATGGATTTGGAGCATGGAGACGATTCTCTCAGGATGGCAATATAAACAAACGAAACTTTTAGTAGATTTCTACTTATTTTATTAAATATTATCTCCACCAAACAGGACAAGCTTGCATCTGTTATAGTTTTGGAGAAAAAAGTGTTCATTTCATGTATGCGCGAAATGCCTTAAAAATGGCTTTAAAATGGATTTGGAGCATGGAGACGATTATCTCGGGATTGCAAAATAACCAAACAAAACTTTTAGTGGATTTCTACTTATTTTATTAAATATCATCTCCACCAAACAGGACAAGCTTGCATCTGTTATAGTTTTGGAGAAAAATGTGTTCATTTCATGTATGCGCGAAATGCCTTAAAAATGGCTTTAAAATGGATTTGGAGCATGGAGACGATTATCTCGGGATTGCAAGATAACCAAACAAAACTTTTAGTGGATTTCTACTTATTTTATTAAATATCATCTCCACCAAACAGGACAAGCTTGCATCTGTTATAGTTTTGGAAAAAAATGTGTTCATTTCATGTATGCGCGAAATGCCTTAAAAATGGCTTTAAAATGGATTTGGAGCATGGAGACGATTATCTCGGGATTGCAAGATAACCAAACAAAACTTTTAGTGGATTTCTACTTATTTTATTAAATATCATCTCCACCAAACAGGACAAGCTTGCATGTGTTATAGGTTTGGAGAAAAATGTGTTCATTTCATGTATGCGCAAAATGCCTTTGAAATGGCTTTAAAATGGATTTGGAGCATGGAGACGATTATCTCAGGATGGCAATATAAACAAACGAAACTTTTAGTAGATTTCTACTTATTTTATTAAATATTATCTCCACCAAACAGGACAAGCTTGCATCTGTTATAGTTTTGGAGAAAAATGTGTTCATTTCATGTATGCGCGAAATGCCTTAAAAATGGCTTTAAAATGGATTTGGAGCATGGAGACGATTATCTCGGGATTGCAAGATAACCAAACAAAACTTTTAGTGGATTTCTACTTATTTTATTAAATATCATCTCCACCAAACAGGACAAGCTTGCATCTGTTATAGTTTTGGAAAAAAAATGTGTTCATTTCATGTATGCGCGAAATGCCTTAAAAATGGCTTTAAAATGGATTTGGAGCATGGAGACGATTATCTCGGGATTGCAAGATAACCAAACAAAACTTTTAGTGGATTTCTACTTATTTTATTAAACATCATCTCCACCAAACAGGACAAGCTTGCATGTGTTATAGGTTTGGAGAAAAATGTGTTCATTTCATGTATGCGCAAAATGCCTTTGAAATGGCTTTAAAATGGATTTGGAGCATGGAGACGATTATCTCAGGATGGCAATATAAACAAACGAAACTTTTAGTAGATTTCTACTTATTTTATTAAATATTATCTCCACCAAACAGGACAAGCTTGCATCTGTTATAGTTTTGGAGAAAAATGTGTTCATTTCATGTATGCGCGAAATGCCTTAAAAATGGCTTTAAAATGGATTTGGAGCATGGAGACGATTATCTCGGGATTGCAAGATAACCAAACAAAACTTTTAGTGGATTTCTACTTATTTTATTAAATATCATCTCCACCAAACAGGACAAGCTTGCATCTGTTATAGTTTTGGAGAAAAATGTGTTCATTTCATGTATGCGCGAAATGCCTTAAAAATGGCTTTAAAATGGATTTGGAGCATGGAGACGATTATCTCGGGATTGCAAGATAACCAAACAAAACTTTTAGTGGATTTCTACTTATTTTATTAAATATCATCTCCACCAAACAGGACAAGCTTGCATCTGTTATAGTTTTGGAGAAAGATGTGTTCATTTCATGTATGCGCGAAATGCCTTAAAAATGGCTTTAAAATGGATTTGGAGCATGGAGACGATTATCTCGGGATTGCAAGATAACCAAACAAAACTTTTAGTGGATTTCTACTTATTTTATTAAATATCATCTCCACCAAACAGGACAAGCTTGCATCTGTTATAGTTTTGGAGAAAAATGTGTTCATTTCATGTATGCGCGAAATGCCTTAAAAATGGCTTTAAAATGGATTTGGAGCATGGAGACGATTATCTCGGGATTGCAAGATAACCAAACAAAACTTTTAGTGGATTTCTACTTATTTTATTAAATATCATCTCCACCAAACAGGACAAGCTTGCATCTGTTATAGTTTTGGAGAAAAATGTGTTCATTTCATGTATGCGCGAAATGCCTTAAAAATGGCTTTAAAATGGATTTGGAGCATGGAGACGATTATCTCGGGATTGCAAGATAACCAATCAAAACTTTTAGTGGATTTCTACTTATTTTAATAAATATCATCTCCACCAAACAGGACAAGCTTGCATGTGTTATAGTTTTGGAGAAAAATGTGTTCATTTCATGTATGCGCAAAATGCCTTTGAAATGGCTTTAAAATGGATTTGGAGCATGGAGACGATTATCTCGGGATTGCAAGATAACCAAACAAAACTTTTAGTGGATTTCTACTTATTTTATTAAATATCATCTCCACCAAACAGGACAAGCTTGCATCTGTTATAGTTTTGGAGAAAAATGTGTTCATTTCATGTATGCGCGAAATGCCTTAAAAATGGCTTTAAAATGGATTTGGAGCATGGAGACGATTATCTCGGGATTGCAAGATAACCAAACAAAACTTTTAGTGGATTTCTACTTATTTTATTAAATATCATCTCCACCAAACAGGACAAGCTTGCATCTGTTATAGTTTTGGAGAAAAATGTGTTCATTTCATGTATGCGCGAAATGCCTTAAAAATGGCTTTAAAATGGATTTGGAGCATGGAGACGATTATCTCGGGATTGCAAGATAACCAAACAAAACTTTTAGTGGATTTCTACTTATTTTATTAAATATCATCTCCACCAAACAGGACAAGCTTGCATCTGTTATAGTTTTGGAGAAAAATGTGTTCATTTCATGTATGCGCGAAATGCCTTAAAAATGGCTTTAAAATGGATTTGGAGCATGGAGACGATTATCTCGGGATTGCAAGATAACCAAACAAAACTTTTAGTGGATTTCTACTTATTTTATTAAATATCATCTCCACCAAACAGGACAAGCTTGCATGTGTTATAGTTTTGGAGAAAAATGTGTTCATTTCATGTATGCGCAAAATGCCTTTGAAATGGCTTTAAAATGGATTTGGAGCATGGAGACGATTATCTCAGGATGGCAATATAAACAAACGAAACTTTTAGTAGATTTCTACTTATTTTATTAAATATTATCTCCACCAAACAGGACAAGCTTGCATCTGTTATAGTTTTGGAGAAAAATGTGTTCATTTCATGTATGCGCGAAATGCCTTAAAAATGGCTTTAAAATGGATTTGGAGCATGGAGACGATTATCTCGGGATTGCAAGATAACCAAACAAAACTTTTAGTGGATTTCTACTTATTTTATTAAATATCATCTCCACCAAACAGGACAAGCTTGCATCTGTTATAGTTTTGGAGAAAAATGTGTTCATTTCATGTATGCGCGAAATGCCTTAAAAATGGCTTTAAAATGGATTTTGAGCATGGAGACGATTATCTCGGGATTGCAATATAACCAAACAAAACTTTTAGTGGATTTCTACTTATTTTATTAAATATCATCTCCACCAAACAGGACAAGCTTGCATCTGTTATAGTTTTGGAGAAAAATGTGTTCATTTCATGTATGCGCGAAATGCCTTAAAAATGGCTTTAAAATGGATTTGGAGCATGGAGACGATTATCTCGGGATTGCAAGATAACCAAACAAAACTTTTAGTGGATTTCTACTTATTTTATTAAATATCATCTCCACCAAACAGGACAAGCTTGCATCTGTTATAGTTTTGGAGAAAAATGTGTTCATTTTATGTATGCGCGAAATGCCTTAAAAATGGCTTTAAAATGGATTTGGAGCATGGAGACGATTATCTCGGGATTGCAAGATAACCAAACAAAACTTTTAGTGGATTTCTACTTATTTTATTAAATATCATCTCCACCAAACAGGACAAGCTTGCATCTGTTATAGTTTTGGAGAAAAATGTGTTCATTTCATGTATGCGCGAAATGCCTTAAAAATGGCTTTAAAATGGATTTGGAGCATGGAGACGATTATCTCGGGATTGCAAGATAACCAAACAAAACTTTTAGTGGATTTCTACTTATTTTATTAAATATCATCTCCACCAAACAGGACAAGCTTGCATCTGTTATAGTTTTGGAGAAAAATGTGTTCATTTCATGTATGCGCGAAATGCCTTAAAAATGGCTTTAAAATGGATTTGGAGCATGGAGACGATTATCTCGGGATTGCAAGATAACCAAACAAAACTTTTAGTGGATTTCTACTTATTTTATTAAATATCATCTCCACCAAACAGGACAAGCTTGCATCTGTTATAGTTTTGGAGAAAAATGTGTTCATTTCATGTATGCGCGAAATGCCTTAAAAATGGCTTTAAAATGGATTTGGAGCATGGAGACGATTATCTCGGGATTGCAAGATAACCAAACAAAACTTTTAGTGGATTTCTACTTATTTTATTAAATATCATCTCCACCAAACAGGACAAGCTTGCATCTGTTATAGTTTTGGAGAAAAATGTGTTCATTTCATGTATGCGCGAAATGCCTTAAAAATGGCTTTAAAATGGATTTGGAGCATGGAGACGATTATCTCGGGATTGCAAGATAACCAAACAAAACTTTTAGTGGATTTCTACTTATTTTATTAAATATCATCTCCACCAAACAGGACAAGCTTGCATCTGTTATAGTTTTGGAGAAAAATGTGTTCATTTCATGTATGCGCGAAATGCCTTAAAAATGGCTTCAAAATGGATTTGGAGCATGGAGACGATTATCTCGGGATTGCAAGATAACCAAACAAAACTTTTAGTGGATTTCTACTTATTTTATTAAATATCATCTCCACCAAACAGGACAAGCTTGCATCTGTTATAGTTTTGGAGAAAAATGTGTTCATTTCATGTATGCGCGAAATGCCTTAAAAATGGCTTTAAAATGGATTTGGAGCATGGAGACGATTATCTCGGGATTGCAAGATAACCAAACAAAACTTTTAGTGGATTTCTACTTATTTTATTAAATATCATCTCCACCAAACAGGACAAGCTTGCATCTGTTATAGTTTTGGAGAAAAATGTGTTCATTTCATGTATGCGCGAAATGCCTTAAAAATGGCTTTAAAATGGATTTGGAGCATGGAGACGATTATCTCGGGATTGCAATATAACCAAACAAAACTTTTAGTGGAATTCTACTTATTTTATTAAATATCATCTCCACCAAACAGGACAAGCTTGCATCTGTTATAGTTTTGGAGAAAAATGTGTTCATTTCATGTATGCGCGAAATGCCTTAAAAATGGCTTTAAAATGGATTTGGAGCATGGAGACGATTATCTCGGGATTGCAAGATAACCAAACAAAACTTTTAGTGGATTTCTACTTATTTTATTAAATATCATCTCCACCAAACAGGACAAGCTTGCATCTGTTATAGTTTTGGAGAAAAATGTGTTCATTTCATGTATGCGCGAAATGCCTTAAAAATGGCTTTAAAATGGATTTGGAGCATGGAGACGATTATCTCGGGATTGCAAGATAACCAAACAAAACTTTTAGTGGATTTCTACTTATTTTATTAAATATCATCTCAACCAAACAGGACAAGCTTGCATGTGTTATAGTTTTGGAGAAAAATGTGTTCATTTCATGTATGCGCAAAATGCCTTTGAAATGGCTTTAAAATGGATTTGGAGCATGGAGACGATTATCTCAGGATGGCAATATAAACAAACGAAACTTTTAGTAGATTTCTACTTATTTTATTAAATATTATCTCCACCAAACAGGACAAGCTTGCATCTGTTATAGTTTTGGAGAAAAATGTGTTCATTTCATGTATGCGCGAAATGCCTTAAAAATGGCTTTAAAATGGATTTTGAGCATGGAGACGATTATCTCGGGATTGCAATATAACCAAACAAAACTTTTAGTGGATTTCTACTTATTTTATTAAATATCATCTCCACCAAACAGGACAAGCTTGCATCTGTTATAGTTTTGGAGAAAAATGTGTTCATTTCATGTATGCGCGAAATGCCTTAAAAATGGCTTTAAAATGGATTTGGAGCATGGAGACGATTATCTCGGGATTGCAAGATAACCAAACAAAACTTTTAGTGGATTTCTACTTATTTTATTAAATATCATCTCCACCAAACAGGACAAGCTTGCATCTGTTATAGTTTTGGAGAAAAATGTGTTCATTTTATGTATGCGCGAAATGCCTTAAAAATGGCTTTAAAATGGATTTGGAGCATGGAGACGATTATCTCGGGATTGCAAGATAACCAAACAAAACTTTTAGTGGATTTCTACTTATTTTATTAAATATCATCTCCACCAAACAGGACAAGCTTGCATCTGTTATAGTTTTGGAGAAAAATGTGTTCATTTCATGTATGCGCGAAATGCCTTAAAAATGGCTTTAAAATGGATTTGGAGCATGGAGACGATTATCTCGGGATTGCAAGATAACCAAACAAAACTTTTAGTGGATTTCTACTTATTTTATTAAATATCATCTCCACCAAACAGGACAAGCTTGCATCTGTTATAGTTTTGGAGAAAAATGTGTTCATTTCATGTATGCGCGAAATGCCTTAAAAATGGCTTTAAAATGGATTTGGAGCATGGAGACGATTATCTCGGGATTGCAAGATAACCAAACAAAACTTTTAGTGGATTTCTACTTATTTTATTAAATATCATCTCCACCAAACAGGACAAGCTTGCATCTGTTATAGTTTTGGAGAAAAATGTGTTCATTTCATGTATGCGCGAAATGCCTTAAAAATGGCTTTAAAATGGATTTGGAGCATGGAGACGATTATCTCGGGATTGCAAGATAACCAAACAAAACTTTTAGTGGATTTCTACTTATTTTATTAAATATCATCTCCACCAAACAGGACAAGCTTGCATCTGTTATAGTTTTGGAGAAAAATGTGTTCATTTCATGTATGCGCGAAATGCCTTAAAAATGGCTTTAAAATGGATTTGGAGCATGGAGACGATTATCTCGGGATTGCAAGATAACCAAACAAAACTTTTAGTGGATTTCTACTTATTTTATTAAATATCATCTCCACCAAACAGGACAAGCTTGCATCTGTTATAGTTTTGGAGAAAAATGTGTTCATTTCATGTATGCGCGAAATGCCTTAAAAATGGCTTTAAAATGGATTTGGAGCATGGAGACGATTATCTCGGGATTGCAAGATAACCAAACAAAACTTTTAGTGGATTTCTACTTATTTTATTAAATATCATCTCCACCAAACAGGACAAGCTTGCATCTGTTATAGTTTTGGAGAAAAATGTGTTCATTTCATGTATGCGCGAAATGCCTTAAAAATGGCTTTAAAATGGATTTGGAGCATGGAGACGATTATCTCGGGATTGCAAGATAACCAAACAAAACTTTTAGTGGATTTCTACTTATTTTATTAAATATCATCTCCACCAAACAGGACAAGCTTGCATCTGTTATAGTTTTGGAGAAAAATGTGTTCATTTCATGTATGCGCGAAATGCCTTAAAAATGGCTTTAAAATGGATTTGGAGCATGGAGACGATTATCTCGGGATTGCAATATAACCAAACAAAACTTTTAGTGGAATTCTACTTATTTTATTAAATATCATCTCCACCAAACAGGACAAGCTTGCATCTGTTATAGTTTTGGAGAAAAATGTGTTCATTTCATGTATGCGCGAAATGCCTTAAAAATGGCTTTAAAATGGATTTGGAGCATGGAGACGATTATCTCGGGATTGCAAGATAACCAAACAAAACTTTTAGTGGATTTCTACTTATTTTATTAAATATCATCTCCACCAAACAGGACAAGCTTGCATCTGTTATAGTTTTGGAGAAAAATGTGTTCATTTCATGTATGCGCGAAATGCCTTAAAAATGGCTTTAAAATGGATTTGGAGCATGGAGACGATTATCTCGGGATTGCAAGATAACCAAACAAAACTTTTAGTGGATTTCTACTTATTTTATTAAATATCATCTCCACCAAACAGGACAAGCTTGCATGTGTTATAGTTTTGGAGAAAAATGTGTTCATTTCATGTATGCGCAAAATGCCTTTGAAATGGCTTTAAAATGGATTTGGAGCATGGAGACGATTATCTCGGGATTGCAAGATAACCAAACAAAACTTTTAGTGGATTTCTACTTATTTTATTAAATATCATCTCCACCAAACAGGACAAGCTTGCATGTGTTATAGTTTTGGAGAAAAATGTGTTCATTTCATGTATGCGCAAAATGCCTTTGAAATGGCTTTAAAATGGATTTGGAGCATGGAGACGATTATCTCAGGATGGCAATATAAACAAACGAAACTTTTAGTAGATTTCTACTTATTTTATTAAATATTATCTCCACCAAACAGGACAAGCTTGCATCTGTTATAGTTTTGGAGAAAAATGTGTTCATTTCATGTATGCGCGAAATGCCTTAAAAATGGCTTTAAAATGGATTTGGAGCATGGAGACGATTATCTCGGGATTGCAAGATAACCAAACAAAACTTTTAGTGGATTTCTACTTATTTTATTAAATATCATCTCCACCAAACAGGACAAGCTTGCATCTGTTATAGTTTTGGAGAAAAATGTGTTCATTTCATGTATGCGCGAAATGCCTTAAAAATGGCTTTAAAATGGATTTGGAGCATGGAGACGATTATCTCGGGATTGCAAGATAACCAAACAAAACTTTTAGTGGATTTCTACTTATTTTATTAAATATCATCTCCACCAAACAGGACAAGCTTGCATCTGTTATAGTTTTGGAGAAAAATGTGTTCATTTCATGTATGCGCGAAATGCCTTAAAAATGGATTTAAAATGGATTTGGAGCATGGAGACGATTATCTCGGGATTGCAAGATAACCAAACAAAACTTTTAGTGGATTTCTACTTATTTTATTAAATATCATCTCCACCAAACAGGACAAGCTTGCATGTGTTATAGTTTTGGAGAAAAATGTGTTCATTTCATGTATGCGCAAAATGCCTTTGAAATGGCTTTAAAATGGATTTGGAGCATGGAGACGATTATCTCAGGATGGCAATATAAACAAACGAAACTTTTAGTAGATTTCTACTTATTTTATTAAATATTATCTCCACCAAACAGGACAAGCTTGCATCTGTTATAGTTTTGGAGAAAAATGTGTTCATTTCATGTATGCGCGAAATGCCTTAAAAATGGCTTTAAAATGGATTTGGAGCATGGAGACGATTATCTCGGGATTGCAAGATAACCAAACAAAACTTTTAGTGGATTTCTACTTATTTTATTAAATATCATCTCCACCAAACAGGACAAGCTTGCATCTGTTATAGTTTTGGAGAAAAATGTGTTCATTTCATGTATGCGTGAAATGCCTTAAAAATGGCTTTAAAATGGATTTGGAGCATGGAGACGATTATCTCGGGATTGCAAGATAACCAAACAAAACTTTTAGTGGATTTCTACTTATTTTATTAAATATCATCTCCACCAAACAGGACAAGCTTGCATCTGTTATAGTTTTGGAGAAAAATGTGTTCATTTCATGTATGCGCGAAATGCCTTAAAAATGGCTTTAAAATGGATTTGGAGCATGGAGACGATTATCTCGGGATTGCAAGATAACCAAACAAAACTTTTAGTGGATTTCTACTTATTTTATTAAATATCATCTCCACCAAACAGGACAAGCTTGCATCTGTTATAGTTTTGGAGAAAAATGTGTTCATTTCATGTATGCGCGAAATGCCTTAAAAATGGCTTTAAAATGGATTTGGAGCATGGAGACGATTATCTCGGGATTGCAAGATAAGCAAACAAAACTTTTAGTGGATTTCTACTTATTTTATTAAATATCATCTCCACCAAACAGGACAAGCTTGCATCTGTTATAGTTTTGGAGAAAAATGTGTTCATATCATGTATGCGCGAAATGCCTTAAAAATGGCTTTAAAATGGATTTGGAGCATGGAGACGATTATCTCGGGATTGCAAGATAACCAAACAAAACTTTTAGTGGATTTCTACTTATTTTATTAAATATCATCTCCACCAAACAGGACAAGCTTGCATCTGTTATAGTTTTGGAGAAAAATGTGTTCATTTCATGTATGCGCGAAATGCCTTAAAAATGGCTTTAAAATGGATTTGGAGCATGGAGACGATTATCTCGGGATTGCAAGATAACCAAACAAAACTTTTAGTGGATTTCTACTTATTTTATTAAATATCATCTCCACCAAACAGGACAAGCTTGCATCTGTTATAGTTTTGGAGAAAAATGTGTTCATTTCATGTATGCGCGAAATGCCTTAAAAATGGCTTTAAAATGGATTTGGAGCATGGAGACGATTATCTCGGGATTGCAAGATAACCAAACAAAACTTTTAGTGGATTTCTACTTATTTTATTAAATATCATCTCCACCAAACAGGACAAGCTTGCATCTGTTATAGTTTTGGAGAAAAATGTGTTCATTTCATGTATGCGCGAAATGCCTTAAAAATGGCTTTAAAATGGATTTGGAGCATGGAGACGATTATCTCGGGATTGCAAGATAACCAAACAAAACATTTAGTGGATTTCTACTTATTTTATTAAATATCATCTCCACCAAACAGGACAAGCTTGCATGTGTTATAGTTTTGGAGAAAAATGTGTTCATTTCATGTATGCGCAAAATGCCTTTGAAATGGCTTTAAAATGGATTTGGAGCATGGAGACGATTATCTCAGGATGGCAATATAAACAAACGAAACTTTTAGTAGATTTCTACTTATTTTATTAAATATTATCTCCACCAAACAGGACAAGCTTGCATCTGTTATAGTTTTGGAGAAAAATGTGTTCATTTCATGTATGCGCGAAATGCCTTAAAAATGGCTTTAAAATGGATTTGGAGCATGGAGACGATTATCTCGGGATTGCAAGATAACCAAACAAAACTTTTAGTGGATTTCTACTTATTTTATTAAATATCATCTCCACCAAACAGGACAAGCTTGCATCTGTTATAGTTTTGGAGAAAAATGTGTTCATTTCATGTATGCGTGAAATGCCTTAAAAATGGCTTTAAAATGGATTTGGAGCATGGAGACGATTATCTCGGGATTGCAAGATAACCAAACAAAACTTTTAGTGGATTTCTACTTATTTTATTAAATATCATCTCCACCAAACAGGACAAGCTTGCATCTGTTATAGTTTTGGAGAAAAATGTGTTCATTTCATGTATGCGCGAAATGCCTTAAAAATGGCTTTAAAATGGATTTGGAGCATGGAGACGATTATCTCGGGATTGCAAGATAACCAAACAAAACTTTTAGTGGATTTCTACTTATTTTATTAAATATCATCTCCACCAAACAGGACAAGCTTGCATCTGTTATAGTTTTGGAGAAAAATGTGTTCATTTCATGTATGCGCGAAATGCCTTAAAAATGGCTTTAAAATGGATTTGGAGCATGGAGACGATTATCTCGGGATTGCAAGATAACCAAACAAAACTTTTAGTGGATTTCTACTTATTTTATTAAATATCATCTCCACCAAACAGGACAAGCTTGCATCTGTTATAGTTTTGGAGAAAAATGTGTTCATATCATGTATGCGCGAAATGCCTTAAAAATGGCTTTAAAATGGATTTGGAGCATGGAGACGATTATCTCGGGATTGCAAGATAACCAAACAAAACTTTTAGTGGATTTCTACTTATTTTATTAAATATCATCTCCACCAAACAGGACAAGCTTGCATCTGTTATAGTTTTGGAGAAAAATGTGTTCATTTCATGTATGCGCGAAATGCCTTAAAAATGGCTTTAAAATGGATTTGGAGCATGGAGACGATTATCTCGGGATTGCAAGATAACCAAACAAAACTTTTAGTGGATTTCTACTTATTTTATTAAATATCATCTCCACCAAACAGGACAAGCTTGCATCTGTTATAGTTTTGGAGAAAAATGTGTTCATTTCATGTATGCGCGAAATGCCTTAAAAATGGCTTTAAAATGGATTTGGAGCATGGAGACGATTATCTCGGGATTGCAAGATAACCAAACAAAACTTTTAGTGGATTTCTACTTATTTTATTAAATATCATCTCCACCAAACAGGACAAGCTTGCATCTGTTATAGTTTTGGAGAAAAATGTGTTCATTTCATGTATGCGCGAAATGCCTTAAAAATGGCTTTAAAATGGATTTGGAGCATGGAGACGATTATCTCGGGATTGCAAGATAACCAAACAAAACATTTAGTGGATTTCTACTTATTTTATTAAATATCATCTCCACCAAACAGGACAAGCTTGCATGTGTTATAGTTTTGGAGAAAAATGTGTTCATTTCATGTATGCGCAAAATGCCTTTGAAATGGCTTTAAAATGGATTTGGAGCATGGAGACGATTATCTCAGGATGGCAATATAAACAAACGAAACTTTTAGTAGATTTCTACTTATTTTATTAAATATTATCTCCACCAAACAGGACAAGCTTGCATCTGTTATAGTTTTGGAGAAAAATGTGTTCATTTCATGTATGCGCGAAATGCCTTAAAAATGGCTTTAAAATGGATTTGGAGCATGGAGACGATTATCTCGGGATTGCAAGATAACCAAACAAAACTTTTAGTGGATTTCTACTTATTTTATTAAATATCATCTCCACCAAACAGGACAAGCTTGCATCTGTTATAGTTTTGGAGAAAAATGTGTTCATTTCATGTATGCGCGAAATGCCTTAAAAATGGCTTTAAAATGGATTTGGAGCATGGAGACGATTATCTCGGGATTGCAAGATAACCAAACAAAACTTTTAGTGGATTTCTACTTATTTTATTAAATATCATCTCCACCAAACAGGACAAGCTTGCATCTGTTATAGTTTTGGAGAAAAATGTGTTCATTTCATGTATGCGCGAAATGCCTTAAAAATGGCTTTAAAATGGATTTGGAGCATGGAGACGATTATCTCGGGATTGCAAGATAACCAAACAAAACTTTTAGTGGATTTCTACTTATTTTATTAAATATCATCTCCACCAAACAGGACAAGCTTGCATCTGTTATAGTTTTGGAGAAAAATGTGTTCATTTCATGTATGCGCGAAATGCCTTAAAAATGGCTTTAAAATGGATTTGGAGCATGGAGACGATTATCTCGGGATTGCAAGATAACCAAACAAAACTTTTAGTGGATTTCTACTTATTTTATTAAATATCATCTCCACCAAACAGGACAAGCTTGCATCTGTTATAGTTTTGGAGAAAAATGTGTTCATTTCATGTATGCGCGAAATGCCTTAAAAATGGCTTTAAAATGGATTTGGAGCATGGAGACGATTATCTCGGGATTGCAAGATAACCAAACAAAACTTTTAGTGGATTTCTACTTATTTTATTAAATATCATCTCCACCAAACAGGACAAGCTTGCATGTGTTATAGTTTTGGAGAAAAATGTGTTCATTTCATGCATGCGCAAAATGCCTTTGAAATGGCTTTAAAATGGATTTGGAGCATGGAGACGATTATCTCGGGATTGCAAGATAACCAAACAAAACTTTTAGTGGATTTCTACTTATTTTATTAAATATCATCTCCACCAAACAGGACAAGCTTGCATCTGTTATAGTTTTGGAGAAAAATGTGTTCATTTCATGTATGCGCGAAATGCCTTAAAAATGGCTTTAAAATGGATTTGGAGCATGGAGACGATTATCTCGGGATTGCAAGATAACCAAACAAAACTTTTAGTGGATTTCTACTTATTTTATTAAATATCATCTCCACCAAACAGGACAAGCTTGCATCTGTTATAGTTTTGGAGAAAAATGTGTTCATTTCATGTATGCGCGAAATGCCTTAAAAATGGCTTTAAAATGGATTTGGAGCATGGAGACGATTATCTCGGGATTGCAAGATAACCAAACAAAACTTTTAGTGGATTTCTACTTATTTTATTAAATATCATCTCCACCAAACAGGACAAGCTTGCATCTGTTATAGTTTTGGAGAAAAATGTGTTCATTTCATGTATGCGCGAAATGCCTTAAAAATGGCTTTAAAATGGATTTGGAGCATGGAGACGATTATCTCGGGATTGCAAGATAACCAAACAAAACTTTTAGTGGATTTCTACTTATTTTATTAAATATCATCTCCACCAAACAGGACAAGCTTGCATGTGTTATAGTTTTGGAGAAAAATGTGTTCATTTCATGTATGTGCAAAATGCCTTTGAAATGGCTTTAAAATGGATTTGGAGCATGGAGACGATTATCTCAGGATGGCAATATAAACAAACGAAACTTTTAATAGATTTCTACTTATTTTATTAAATATTATCTCCACCAAACAGGACAAGCTTGCATCTGTTATAGTTTTGGAGAAAAATGTGTTCATTTCATGTATGCGCGAAATGCCTTAAAAATGGCTTTAAAATGGATTTGGAGCATGGAGACGATTATCTCGGGATTGCAAGATAACCAAACAAAACTTTTAGTGGATTTCTACTTATTTTATTAAATATCATCTCCACCAAACAGGACAAGCTTGCATCTGTTATAGTTTTGGAGAAAAATGTGTTCATTTCATGTATGCGCGAAATGCCTTAAAAATGGCTTTAAAATGGATTTGGAGCATGGAGACGATTATCTCGAGATTGCAAGATAACCAAACAAAACTTTTAGTGGATTTCTACTTATTTTATTAAATATCATCTCCACCAAACAGGACAAGCTTGCATGTGTTATAGTTTTGGAGAAAAATGTGTTCATTTCATGTATGCGCAAAATGCCTTTGAAATGGCTTTAAAATGGATTTGGAGCATGGAGACGTTTATCTCAGGATGGCAATATAAACAAACGAAACTTTTAGTAGATTTCTACTTATTTTATTAAATATTATCTCCACCAAACAGGACAAGCTTGCATCTGTTATAGTTTTGGAGAAAAATGTGTTCATTTCATGTATGCGCGAAATGCCTTAAAAATGGCTTTAAAATGGATTTGGAGCATGGAGACGATTATCTCGGGATTGCAAGATAACCAAACAAAACTTTTAGTGGATTTCTACTTATTTTATTAAATATCATCTCCACCAAACAGGACAAGCTTGCATCTGTTATAGTTTTGGAGAAAAATGTGTTCATTTCATGTATGCGCGAAATGCCTTAAAAATGGCTTTAAAATGGATTTGGAGCATGGAGACGATTATCTCGGGATTGCAAGATAACCAAACAAAACTTTTAGTGGATTTCTACTTATTTTATTAAATATCATCTCCACCAAACAGGACAAGCTTGCATGTGTTATAGTTTTGGAGAAAAATGTGTTCATTTCATGTATGCGCGAAATGCCTTAAAAATGGCTTTAAAATGGATTTGGAGCATGGAGACGATTATCTCGGGATTGCAAGATAACCAAACAAAACTTTTAGTGGATTTCTACTTATTTTATTAAATATCATCTCCACCAAACAGGACAAGCTTGCATCTGTTATAGTTTTGGAGAAAAATGTGTTCATTTCATGTATGCGCGAAATGCCTTAAAAATGGCTTTAAAATGGATTTGGAGCATGGAGACGATTATCTCGGGATTGCAAGATAACCAAACAAAACTTTTAGTGGATTTCTACTTATTTTATTAAATATCATCTCCACCAAACAGGACAAGCTTGCATGTGTTATAGTTTTGGAGAAAAATGTGTTCATTTCATGTATGCGCAAAATGCCTTTGAAATGGCTTTAAAATGGATTTGGAGCATGGAGACGATTATCTCGGGATTGCAAGATAACCAAACAAAACTTTTAGTGGATTTCTACTTATTTTATTAAATATCATCTCCACCAAACAGGACAAGCTTGCATCTGTTATAGTTTTGGAGAAAAATGTGTTCATTTCATGTATGCGCGAAATGCCTTAAAAATGGCTTTAAAATGGATTTGGAGCATGGAGACGATTATCTCGGGATTGCAAGATAACCAAACAAAACTTTTAGTGGATTTCTACTTATTTTATTAAATATCATCTCCACCAAACAGGACAAGCTTGCATCTGTTATAGTTTTGGAGAAAAATGTGTTCATTTCATGTATGCGCGAAATGCCTTAAAAATGGCTTTAAAATGGATTTGGAGCATGGAGACGATTATCTCGGGATTGCAAGATAACCAAACAAAACTTTTAGTGGATTTCTACTTATTTTATTAAATATCATCTCCACCAAACAGGACAAGCTTGCATCTGTTATAGTTTTGGAGAAAAATGTGTTCATTTCATGTATGCGCGAAATGCCTTAAAAATGGCTTTAAAATGGATTTGGAGCATGGAGACGATTATCTCGGGATTGCAAGATAACCAAACAAAACTTTTAGTGGATTTCTACTTATTTTATTAAATATCATCTCCACCAAACAGGACAAGCTTGCATGTGTTATAGTTTTGGAGAAAAATGTGTTCATTTCATGTATGTGCAAAATGCCTTTGAAATGGCTTTAAAATGGATTTGGAGCATGGAGACGATTATCTCAGGATGGCAATATAAACAAACGAAACTTTTAATAGATTTCTACTTATTTTATTAAATATTATCTCCACCAAACAGGACAAGCTTGCATCTGTTATAGTTTTGGAGAAAAATGTGTTCATTTCATGTATGCGCGAAATGCCTTAAAAATGGCTTTAAAATGGATTTGGAGCATGGAGACGATTATCTCGGGATTGCAAGATAACCAAACAAAACTTTTAGTGGATTTCTACTTATTTTATTAAATATCATCTCCACCAAACAGGACAAGCTTGCATGTGTTATAGTTTTGGAGAAAAATGTGTTCATTTCATGTATGCGCAAAATGCCTTTGAAATGGCTTTAAAATGGATTTGGAGCATGGAGACGATTATCTCAGGATGGCAATATAAACAAACGAAACTTTTAGTAGATTTCTACTTATTTTATTAAATATTATCTCCACCAAACAGGACAAGCTTGCATCTGTTATAGTTTTGGAGAAAAATGTGTTCATTTCATGTATGCGCGAAATGCCTTAAAAATGGCTTTAAAATGGATTTGGAGCATGGAGACGATTATCTCGGGATTGCAAGATAACCAAACAAAACTTTTAGTGGATTTCTACTTATTTTATTAAATATCATCTCCACCAAACAGGACAAGCTTGCATCTGTTATAGTTTTGGAGAAAAATGTGTTCATTTCATGTATGCGCGAAATGCCTTAAAAATGGCTTTAAAATGGATTTGGAGCATGGAGACGATTATCTCGAGATTGCAAGATAACCAAACAAAACTTTTAGTGGATTTCTACTTATTTTATTAAATATCATCTCCACCAAACAGGACAAGCTTGCATGTGTTATAGTTTTGGAGAAAAATGTGTTCATTTCATGTATGCGCAAAATGCCTTTGAAATGGCTTTAAAATGGATTTGGAGCATGGAGACGTTTATCTCAGGATGGCAATATAAACAAACGAAACTTTTAGTAGATTTCTACTTATTTTATTAAATATTATCTCCACCAAACAGGACAAGCTTGCATCTGTTATAGTTTTGGAGAAAAATGTGTTCATTTCATGTATGCGCGAAATGCCTTAAAAATGGCTTTAAAATGGATTTGGAGCATGGAGACGATTATCTCGGGATTGCAAGATAACCAAACAAAACTTTTAGTGGATTTCTACTTATTTTATTAAATATCATCTCCACCAAACAGGACAAGCTTGCATCTGTTATAGTTTTGGAGAAAAATGTGTTCATTTCATGTATGCGCGAAATGCCTTAAAAATGGCTTTAAAATGGATTTGGAGCATGGAGACGATTATCTCGGGATTGCAAGATAACCAAACAAAACTTTTAGTGGATTTCTACTTATTTTATTAAATATCATCTCCACCAAACAGGACAAGCTTGCATGTGTTATAGTTTTGGAGAAAAATGTGTTCATTTCATGTATGCACAAAATGCCTTTGAAATGGCTTTAAAATGGATTTGGAGCATGGAGACGATTATCTCAGGATGGCAATATAAACAAACGAAACTTTTAGTAGATTTCTACATATTTTATTAAATATTATCTCCACCAAACAGGACAAGCTTGCATCTGTTATAGTTTTGGAGAAAAATGTGTTCATTTCATGTATGCGCGAAATGCCTTTAAAAATGGCTTTAAAATGGATTTGGAGCATGGAGACGATTATCTCGGGATTGCAAGATAACCAAACAAAACTTTTAGTGGATTTCTACTTATTTTATTAAATATCATCTCCACCAAACAGGACAAGCTTGCATCTGTTATAGTTTTGGAGAAAAATGTGTTCATTTCATGTATGCGCGAAATGCCTTAAAAATGGCTTTAAAATGGATTTGGAGCATGGAGACGATTATCTCGGGATTGCAAGATAACCAAACAAAACTTTTAGTGGATTTCTACTTATTTTATTAAATATCATCTCCACCAAACAGGACAAGCTTGCATGTGTTATAGTTTTGGAGAAAAATGTGTTCATTTCATGTATGTGCAAAATGCCTTTGAAATGGCTTTAAAATGGATTTGGAGCATGGAGACGATTATCTCAGGATGGCAATATAAACAAACGAAACTTTTAATAGATTTCTACTTATTTTATTAAATATTATCTCCACCAAACAGGACAAGCTTGCATCTGTTATAGTTTTGGAGAAAAATGTGTTCATTTCATGTATGCGCGAAATGCCTTAAAAATGGCTTTAAAATGGATTTGGAGCATGGAGACGATTATCTCGGGATTGCAAGATAACCAAACAAAACTTTTAGTGGATTTCTACTTATTTTATTAAATATCATCTCCACCAAACAGGACAAGCTTGCATGTGTTATAGTTTTGGAGAAAAATGTGTTCATTTCATGTATGCGCAAAATGCCTTTGAAATGGCTTTAAAATGGATTTGGAGCATGGAGACGATTATCTCAGGATGGCAATATAAACAAACGAAACTTTTAGTAGATTTCTACTTATTTTATTAAATATTATCTCCACCAAACAGGACAAGCTTGCATCTGTTATAGTTTTGGAGAAAAATGTGTTCATTTCATGTATGCGCGAAATGCCTTAAAAATGGCTTTAAAATGGATTTGGAGCATGGAGACGATTATCTCGGGATTGCAAGATAACCAAACAAAACTTTTAGTGGATTTCTACTTATTTTATTAAATATCATCTCCACCAAACAGGACAAGCTTGCATCTGTTATAGTTTTGGAGAAAAATGTGTTCATTTCATGTATGCGCGAAATGCCTTAAATATGGCTTTAAAATGGATTTGGAGCATGGAGACGATTATCTCGAGATTGCAAGATAACCAAACAAAACTTTTAGTGGATTTCTACTTATTTTATTAAATATCATCTCCACCAAACAGGACAAGCTTGCATGTGTTATAGTTTTGGAGAAAAATGTGTTCATTTCATGTATGCGCAAAATGCCTTTGAAATGGCTTTAAAATGGATTTGGAGCATGGAGACGATTATCTCAGGATGGCAATATAAACAAACGAAACTTTTAGTAGATTTCTACTTATTTTATTAAATATTATCTCCACCAAACAGGACAAGCTTGCATCTGTTATAGTTTTGGAGAAAAATGTGTTCATTTCATGTATGCGCGAAATGCCTTAAAAATGGCTTTAAAATGGATTTGGAGCATGGAGACGATTATCTCGGGATTGCAAGATAACCAAACAAAACTTTTAGTGGATTTCTACTTATTTTATTAAATATCATCTCCACCAAACAGGACAAGCTTGCATCTGTTATAGTTTTGGAGAAAAATGTGTTCATTTCATGTATGCGCAAAATGCCTTTGAAATGGCTTTAAAATGGATTTGGAGCATGGAGACGATTATCTCGGGATTGCAAGATAACCAAACAAAACTTTTAGTGGATTTCTACTTATTTTATTAAATATCATCTCCACCAAACAGGACAAGCTTGCATCTGTTATAGTTTTGGAGAAAAATGTGTTCATTTCATGTATGCGCGAAATGCCTTAAAAATGGCTTTAAAATGGATTTGGAGCATGGAGACGATTATCTCGGGATTGCAAGATAACCAAACAAAACTTTTAGTGGATTTCTACTTATTTTATTAAATGTCATCTCCACCAAACAGGACAAGCTTGCATCTGTTATAGTTTTGGAGAAAAATGTGTTCATTTCATGTATGCGCGAAATGCCTTAAAAATGGCTTTAAAATGGATTTGGAGCATGGAGACGATTATCTCGGGATTGCAAGATAACCAAACAAAACTTTTAGTGGATTTCTACTTATTTTATTAAATATCATCTCCACCAAACAGGACAAGCTTGCATCTGTTATAGTTTTGGAGAAAAATGTGTTCATTTCATGTATGCGCGAAATGCCTTAAAAATGGCTTTAAAATGGATTTGGAGCATGGAGACGATTATCTCGGGATTGCAAGATAACCAAACAAAACTTTTAGTGGATTTCTACTTATTTTATTAAATATCATCTCCACCAAACAGGACAAGCTTGCATGTGTTATAGTTTTGGAGAAAAATGTGTTCATTTCATGTATGCGCAAAATGCCTTTGAAATGGCTTTAAAATGGATTTGGAGCATGGAGACGATTATCTCAGGATGGCAATATAAACAAACGAAACTTTTAGTAGATTTCTACTTATTTTATTAAATATTATCTCCACCAAACAGGACAAGCTTGCATCTGTTATAGTTTTGGAGAAAAATGTGTTCATTTCATGTATGCGCGAAATGCCTTAAAAATGGCTTTAAAATGGATTTGGAGCATGGAGACGATTATCTCGGGATTGCAAGATAACCAAACAAAACTTTTAGTGGATTTCTACTTATTTTATTAAATATCATCTCCACCAAACAGGACAAGCTTGCATGTGTTATAGTTTTGGAGAAAAATGTGTTCATTTCATGTATGCGCAAAATGCCTTTGAAATGGCTTTAAAATGGATTTGGAGCATGGAGACGATTATCTCAGGATGGCAATATAAACAAACGAAACTTTTAGTAGATTTCTACTTATTTTATTAAATATTATCTCCACCAAACAGGACAAGCTTGCATCTGTTATAGTTTTGGAGAAAAATGTGTTCATTTCATGTATGCGCGAAATGCCTTAAAAATGGCTTTAAAATGGATTTGGAGCATGGAGACGATTATCTCGGGATTGCAAGATAACCAAACAAAACTTTTAGTGGATTTCTACTTATTTTATTAAATATCATCTCCACCAAACAGGACAAGCTTGCATCTGTTATAGTTTTGGAGAAAAATGTGTTCATTTCATGTATGCGCGAAATGCCTTAAAAATGGCTTTAAAATGGATTTGGAGCATGGAGACGATTATCTCGGGATTGCAAGATAACCAAACAAAACTTTTAGTGGATTTCTACTTATTTTATTAAATATCATCTCCACCAAACAGGACAAGCTTGCATCTGTTATAGTTTTGGAGAAAAATGTGTTCATTTCATGTATGCGCCAAATGCCTTTGAAATGGCTTTAAAATGGATTTGGAGCATGGAGACGATTATCTCAGGATGGCAATATAAACAAACGAAACTTTTAGTAGATTTCTACTTATTTTATTAAATATTATCTCCACCAAACAGGACAAGCTTGCATCTGTTATAGTTTTGGAGAAAAATGTGTTCATTTCATGTATGCGCGAAATGCCTTAAAAATGGCTTTAAAATGGATTTGGAGCATGGAGACGATTATCTCGGGATTGCAAGATAACCAAACAAAACTTTTAGTGGATTTCTACTTATTTTATTAAATATCATCTCCACCAAACAGGACAAGCTTGCATCTGTTATAGTTTTGGAGAAAAATGTGTTCATTTCATGTATGCGCGAAATGCCTTAAAAATGGCTTTAAAATGGATTTGGAGCATGGAGACGATTATCTCGGGATTGCAAGATAACCAAACAAAACTTTTAGTGGATTTCTACTTATTTTATTAAATATCATCTCCACCAAACAGGACAAGCTTGCATGTGTTATAGTTTTGGAGAAAAATGTGTTCATTTCATGTATGCGCAAAATGCCTTTGAAATGGCTTTAAAATGGATTTGGAGCATGGAGACGATTATCTCAGGATGGCAATATAAACAAACGAAACTTTTAGTAGATTTCTACTTATTTTATTAAATATTATCTCCACCAAACAGGACAAGCTTGCATCTGTTATAGTTTTGGAGAAAAATGTGTTCATTTCATTTATGCGCGAAATGCCTTAAAAATGGCTTTAAAATGGATTTGGAGCATGGAGACGATTATCTCGGGATTGCAAGATAACCAAACAAAACTTTTAGTGGATTTCTACTTATTTTATTAAATATCATCTCCACCAAACAGGACAAGCTTGCATGTGTTATAGTTTTGGAGAAAAATGTGTTCATTTCATGTATGCGCAAAATGCCTTTGAAATGGCTTTAAAATGGATTTGGAGCATGGAGACGATTATCTCAGGATGGCAATATAAACAAACGAAACTTTTAGTAGATTTCTACTTATTTTATTAAATATTATCTCCACCAAACAGGACAAGCTTGCATCTGTTATAGTTTTGGAGAAAAATGTGTTCATTTCATGTATGCGCGAAATGCCTTAAAAATGGCTTTAAAATGGATTTGGAGCATGGAGACGATTATCTCGGGATTGCAAGATAACCAAACAAAACTTTTAGTGGATTTCTACTTATTTTATTAAATATCATCTCCACCAAACAGGACAAGCTTGCATCTGTTATAGTTTTGGAGAAAAATGTGTTCATTTCATGTATGCGCGAAATGCCTTAAAAATGGCTTTAAAATGGATTTGGAGCATGGAGACGATTATCTCGGGATTGCAAGATAACCAAACAAAACTTTTAGTGGATTTCTACTTATTTTATTAAATATCATCTCCACCAAACAGGACAAGCTTGCATCTGTTATAGTTTTGGAGAAAAATGTGTTCATTTCATGTATGCGCAAAATGCCTTTGAAATGGCTTTAAAATGGATTTGGAGCATGGAGACGATTATCTCAGGATGGCAATATAAACAAACGAAACTTTTAGTAGATTTCTACTTATTTTATTAAATATTATCTCCACCAAACAGGACAAGCTTGCATCTGTTATAGTTTTGGAGAAAAATGTGTTCATTTCATGTATGCGCGAAATGCCTTAAAAATGGCTTTAAAATGGATTTGGAGCATGGAGACGATTATCTCGGGATTGCAAGATAACCAAACAAAACTTTTAGTGGATTTCTACTTATTTTATTAAATATCATCTCCACCAAACAGGACAAGCTTGCATCTGTTATAGTTTTGGAGAAAAATGTGTTCATTTCATGTATGCGCGAAATGCCTTAAAAATGACTTTAAAATGGATTTGGAGCATGGAGACGATTATCTCGGGATTGCAAGATAACCAAACAAAACTTTTAGTGGATTTCTACTTATTTTATTAAATATCATCTCCACCAAACAGGACAAGCTTGCATGTGTTATAGTTTTGGAGAAAAATGTGTTCATTTCATGTATGCGCAAAATGCCTTTGAAATGGCTTTAAAATGGATTTGGAGCATGGAGACGTTTATCTCAGGATGGCAATATAAACAAACGAAACTTTTAGTAGATTTCTACTTATTTTATTAAATATTATCTCCACCAAACAGGACAAGCTTGCATCTGTTATAGTTTTGGAGAAAAATGTGTTCATTTCATGTATGCGCAAAATGCCTTAAAAATGGCTTTAAAATGGATTTGGAGCATGGAGACGATTATCTCGGGATTGCAAGATAACCAAACAAAACTTTTAGTGGATTTCTACTTATTTTATTAAATATCATCTCCACCAAACAGGACAAGCTTGCATCTGTTATAGTTTTGGAGAAAAATGTGTTCATTTCATGTATGCGGGAAATGCCTTAAAAATGGCTTTAAAATGGATTTGGAGCATGGAGACGATTATCTCGGGATTGCAAGATAACCAAACAAAACTTTTAGTGGATTTCTACTTATTTTATTAAATATCATCTCCACCAAACAGGACAAGCTTGCATGTGTTATAGTTTTGGAGAAAAATGTGTTCATTTCATGTATGCGCAAAATGCCTTTGAAATGGCTTTAAAATGGATTTGGAGCATGGAGACGATTATCTCAGGATGGCAATATAAACAAACGAAACTTTTAGTAGATTTCTACTTATTTTATTAAATATTATCTCCACCAAACAGGACAAGCTTGCAGCTGTTATAGTTTTGGAGAAAAATGTGTTCATTTCATGTATGCGCGAAATGCCTTAAAAATGGCTTTAAAATGGATTTGGAGCATGGAGACGATTATCTCGGGATTGCAAGATAACCAAACAAAACTTTTAGTGGATTTCTACTTATTTTATTAAATATCATCTCCACCAAACAGGACAAGCTTGCATCTGTTATAGTTTTGGAGAAAAATGTGTTCATTTCATGTATGCGCGAAATGCCTTAAAAATGGCTTTAAAATGGATTTGGAGCATGGAGACGATTATCTCGGGATTGCAATATAACCAAACAAAACTTTTAGTGGATTTCTACTTATTTTATTAAATATCATCTCCACCAAACAGGACAAGCTTGCATCTGTTATAGTTTTGGAGAAAAATGTGTTCATTTCATGTATGCGCCAAATGCCTTTGAAATGGCTTTAAAATGGATTTGGAGCATGGAGACGATTATCTCAGGATGGCAATATAAACAAACGAAACTTTTAGTAGATTTCTACTTATTTTATTAAATATTATCTCCACCAAACAGGACAAGCTTGCATCTGTTATAGTTTTGGAGAAAAATGTGTTCATTTCATGTATGCGCGAAATGCCTTAAAAATGGCTTTAAAATGGATTTGGAGCATGGAGACGATTATCTCGGGATTGCAAGATAACCAAACAAAACTTTTAGTGGATTTCTACTTATTTTATTAAATATCATCTCCACCAAACAGGACAAGCTTGCATCTGTTATAGTTTTGGAGAAAAATGTGTTCATTTCATGTATGCGCGAAATGCCTTAAAAATGGCTTTAAAATGGATTTGGAGCATGGAGACGATTATCTCGGGATTGCAAGATAACCAAACAAAACTTTTAGTGGATTTCTACTTATTTTATTAAATATCATCTCCACCAAACAGGACAAGCTTGCATGTGTTATAGTTTTGGAGAAAAATGTGTTCATTTCATGTATGCGCAAAATGCCTTTGAAATGGCTTTAAAATGGATTTGGAGCATGGAGACGATTATCTCAGGATGGCAATATAAACAAACGAAACTTTTAGTAGATTTCTACTTATTTTATTAAATATTATCTCCACCAAACAGGACAAGCTTGCATCTGTTATAGTTTTGGAGAAAAATGTGTTCATTTCATGTATGCGCGAAATGCCTTAAAAATGGCTTTAAAATGGATTTGGAGCATGGAGACGATTATCTCGGGATTGCAAGATAACCAAACAAAACTTTTAGTGGATTTCTACTTATTTTATTAAATATCATCTCCACCAAACAGGACAAGCTTGCATGTGTTATAGTTTTGGAGAAAAATGTGTTCATTTCATGTATGCGCAAAATGCCTTTGAAATGGCTTTAAAATGGATTTGGAGCATGGAGACGATTATCTCAGGATGGCAATATAAACAAACGAAACTTTTAGTAGATTTCTACTTATTTTATTAAATATTATCTCCACCAAACAGGACAAGCTTGCATCTGTTATAGTTTTGGAGAAAAATGTGTTCATTTCATGTATGCGCGAAATGCCTTAAAAATGGCTTTAAAATGGATTTGGAGCATGGAGACGATTATCTCGGGATTGCAAGATAACCAAACAAAACTTTTAGTGGATTTCTACTTATTTTATTAAATATCATCTCCACCAAACAGGACAAGCTTGCATCTGTTATAGTTTTGGAGAAAAATGTGTTCATTTCATGTATGCGCGAAATGCCTTAAAAATGGCTTTAAAATGGATTTGGAGCATGGAGACGATTATCTCGGGATTGCAAGATAACCAAACAAAACTTTTAGTGGATTTCTACTTATTTTATTAAATATCATCTCCACCAAACAGGACAAGCTTGCATCTGTTATAGTTTTGGAGAAAAATGTGTTCATTTCATGTATGCGCAAAATGCCTTTGAAATGGCTTTAAAATGGATTTGGAGCATGGAGACGATTATCTCAGGATGGCAATATAAACAAACGAAACTTTTAGTAGATTTCTACTTATTTTATTAAATATTATCTCCACCAAACAGGACAAGCTTGCATCTGTTATAGTTTTGGAGAAAAATGTGTTCATTTCATGTATGCGCGAAATGCCTTAAAAATGGCTTTAAAATGGATTTGGAGCATGGAGACGATTATCTCGGGATTGCAAGATAACCAAACAAAACTTTTAGTGGATTTCTACTTATTTTATTAAATATCATCTCCACCAAACAGGACAAGCTTGCATCTGTTATAGTTTTGGAGAAAAATGTGTTCATTTCATGTATGCGCGAAATGCCTTAAAAATGACTTTAAAATGGATTTGGAGCATGGAGACGATTATCTCGGGATTGCAAGATAACCAAACAAAACTTTTAGTGGATTTCTACTTATTTTATTAAATATCATCTCCACCAAACAGGACAAGCTTGCATGTGTTATAGTTTTGGAGAAAAATGTGTTCATTTCATGTATGCGCAAAATGCCTTTGAAATGGCTTTAAAATGGATTTGGAGCATGGAGACGTTTATCTCAGGATGGCAATATAAACAAACGAAACTTTTAGTAGATTTCTACTTATTTTATTAAATATTATCTCCACCAAACAGGACAAGCTTGCATCTGTTATAGTTTTGGAGAAAAATGTGTTCATTTCATGTATGCGCAAAATGCCTTAAAAATGGCTTTAAAATGGATTTGGAGCATGGAGACGATTATCTCGGGATTGCAAGATAACCAAACAAAACTTTTAGTGGATTTCTACTTATTTTATTAAATATCATCTCCACCAAACAGGACAAGCTTGCATCTGTTATAGTTTTGGAGAAAAATGTGTTCATTTCATGTATGCGGGAAATGCCTTAAAAATGGCTTTAAAATGGATTTGGAGCATGGAGACGATTATCTCGGGATTGCAAGATAACCAAACAAAACTTTTAGTGGATTTCTACTTATTTTATTAAATATCATCTCCACCAAACAGGACAAGCTTGCATGTGTTATAGGTTTGGAGAAAAATGTGTTCATTTCATGTATGCGCAAAATGCCTTTGAAATGGCTTTAAAATGGATTTGGAGCATGGAGACGATTATCTCAGGATGGCAATATAAACAAACGAAACTTTTAGTAGATTTCTACTTATTTTATTAAATATTATCTCCACCAAACAGGACAAGCTTGCATCTGTTATAGTTTTGGAGAAAAATGTGTTCATTTCATGTATGCGCGAAATGCCTTAAAAATGGCTTTAAAATGGATTTGGAGCATGGAGACGATTATCTCGGGATTGCAAGATAACCAAACAAAACTTTTAGTGGATTTCTACTTATTTTATTAAATATCATCTCCACCAAACAGGACAAGCTTGCATCTGTTATAGTTTTGGAGAAAAATGTGTTCATTTCATGTATGCGCGAAATGCCTTAAAAATGGCTTTAAAATGGATTTGGAGCATGGAGACGATTATCTCGGGATTGCAAGATAACCAAACAAAACTTTTAGTGGATTTCTACTTATTTTATTAAATATCATCTCCACCAAACAGGACAAGCTTGCATGTGTTATAGTTTTGGAGAAAAATGTGTTCATTTCATGTATGGGCAAAATGCCTTTGAAATGGCTTTAAAATGGATTTGGAGCATGGAGACGTTTATCTCAGGATGGCAATATAAACAAACGAAACTTTTAGTAGATTTCTACTTATTTTATTAAATATCATCTCCACCAAACATGACAAGCTTGCATCTGTTATAGTTTTGGAGAAAAATGTGTTCATTTCATGTATGCGCGAAATGCCTTAAAAATGGCTTTAAAATGGATTTGGAGCATGGAGACGATTATCTCGGGATTGCAAGATAACCAAACAAAACTTTTAGTGGATTTCTACTTATTTTATTAAATATCATCTCCACCAAACAGGACAAGCTTGCATCTGTTATATTTTTGGAGAAAAATGTGTTCATTTCATGTATGCGCGAAATGCCTTAAAAATGGCTTTAAAATGGATTTGGAGCATGGAGACGATTATCTCGGGATTGCAAGATAACCAAACAAAACTTTTAGTGGATTTCTACTTATTTTATTAAATATCATCTCCACCAAACAGGACAAGCTTGCATCTGTTATAGTTTTGGAGAAAAATGTGTTCATTTCATGTATGCGCGAAATGCCTTAAAAATGGCTTTAAAATGGATTTGGAGCATGGAGACGATTATCTCGGGATTGCAAGATAACCAAACAAAACTTTTAGTGGATTTCTACTTATTTTATTAAATATCATCTCCACCAAACAGGACAAGCTTGCATCTGTTATAGTTTTGGAGAAAAATGTGTTCATTTCATGTATGCGCGAAATGCCTTAAAAATGGCTTTAAAATGGATTTGGAGCATGGAGACGATTATCTCGGGATTGCAAGATAACCAAACAAAACTTTTAGTGGATTTCTACTTATTTTAATAAATATCATCTCCACCAAACAGGACAAGCTTGCATGTGTTATAGTTTTGAAGAAAAATGTGTTCATTTCATGTATGCGCAAAATGCCTTTGAAATGGCTTTAAAATGGATTTGGAGCATGGAGACGATTATCTCGGGATTGCAAGATAACCAAACAAAACTTTTAGTGGATTTCTACTTATTTTATTAAATATCATCTCCACCAAACAGGACAAGCTTGCATCTGTTATAGTTTTGGAGAAAAATGTGTTCATTTCATGTATGCGCGAAATGCCTTAAAAATGGCTTTAAAATGGATTTGGAGCATGGAGACGATTATCTCGGGATTGCAAGATAACCAAACAAAACTTTTAGTGGATTTCTACTTATTTTATTAAATGTCATCTCCACCAAACAGGACAAGCTTGCATCTGTTATAGTTTTGGAGAAAAATGTGTTCATTTCATGTATGCGCGAAATGCCTTAAAAATGGCTTTAAAATGGATTTGGAGCATGGAGACGATTATCTCGGGATTGCAAGATAACCAAACAAAACTTTTAGTGGATTTCTACTTATTTTATTAAATATCATCTTCACCAAACAGGACAAGCTTGCATGTGTTATAGTTTTGGAGAAAAATGTGTTCATTTCATGTATGCGCAAAATGCCTTTGAAATGGCTTTAAAATGCATTTGGAGCATGGAGACGATTATCTCAGGATGGCAATATAAACAAACGAAACTTTTAGTAGATTTCTACTTATTTTATTAAATATTATCTCCACCAAACAGGACAAGCTTGCATCTGTTATAGTTTTGGAGAAAAATGTGTTCATTTCATGTATGCGCGAAATGCCTTAAAAATGGCTTTAAAATGGATTTGGAGCATGGAGACGATTATCTCGGGATTGCAAGATAACCAAACAAAACTTTTAGTGGATTTCTACTTATTTTATTAAATATCATCTCCACCAAACAGGACAAGCTTGCATGTGTTATAGTTTTGGAGAAAAATGTGTTCATTTCATGTATGCGCAAAATGCCTTTGAAATGGCTTTAAAATGGATTTGGAGCATGGAGACGATTATCTCAGGATGGCAATATAAACAAACGAAACTTTTAGTAGATTTCTACTTATTTTATTAAATATTATCTCCACCAAAAAGGACAAGCTTGCATCTGTTATAGTTTTGGAGAAAAATGTGTTCATTTCATGTATGCGCGAAATGCCTTAAAAATGGCTTTAAAATGGATTTGGAGCATGGAGACGATTATCTCGGGATTGCAAGATAATCAAACAAAACTTTTAGTGGATTTCTACTTATTTTATTAAATATCATCTCCACCAAACAGGACAAGCTTGCATCTGTTATAGTTTTGGAGAAAAATGTGTTCATTTCATGTATGCGCGAAATGCCTTAAAAATGGCTTTAAAATGGATTTGGAGCATGGAGACGATTATCTCGGGATTGCAAGATAACCAAACAAAACTTTTAGTGGATTTCTACTTATTTTATTAAATATCATCTCCACCAAAGAGGACAAGCTTGCATCTGTTATAGTTTTGGAGAAAAATGTGTTCATTTCATGTATGCGCAAAATGCCTTTGAAATGGCTTTAAAATGGATTTGGAGCCTGGAGACGATTATCTCAGGATGGCAATATAAACAAACGAAACTTTTAGTAGATTTCTACTTATTTTATTAAATATTATCTCCACCAAACAGGACAAGCTTGCATCTGTTATAGTTTTGGAGAAAAATGTGTTCATTTCATGTATGCGCGAAATGCCTTAAAAATGGCTTTAAAATGGATTTGGAGCATGGAGACGATTATCTCGGGATTGCAAGATAACCAAACAAAACTTTTAGTGGATTTCTACTTATTTTATTAAATATCATCTCCACCAAACAGGACAAGCTTGCATCTGTTATAGTTTTGGAGAAAAATGTGTTCATTTCATGTATGCGCGAAATGCCTTAAAAATGGCTTTAAAATGGATTTGGAGCATGGAGACGATTATCTCGAGATTGCAAGATAACCAAACAAAACTTTTAGTGGATTTCTACTTATTTTATTAAATATCATCTCCACCAAACAGGACAAGCTTGCATGTGTTATAGTTTTGGAGAAAAATGTGTTCATTTCATGTATGCGCAAAATGCCTTTGAAATGGCTTTAAAATGGATTTGGAGCATGGAGACGTTTATCTCAGGATGGCAATATAAACAAACGAAACTTTTAGTAAATTTCTACTTATTTTATTAAATATCATCTCCACCAAACAGGACAAGCTTGCATCTGTTATAGTTTTGGAGAAAAATGTGTTCATTTCATGTATGCGCGAAATGCCTTAAAAATGGCTTTAAAATGGATTTGGAGCATGGAGACGATTATCTCGGGATTGCAAGATAACCAAACAAAACTTTTAGTGGATTTCTACTTATTTTATTAAATATCATCTCCACCAAACAGGACAAGCTTGCATCTGTTATATTTTTGGAGAAAAATGTGTTCATTTCATGTATGCGCGAAATGCCTTAAAAATGGCTTTAAAATGGATTTGGAGCATGGAGACGATTATCTCGGGATTGCAAGATAACCAAACAAAACTTTTAGTGGATTTCTACTTATTTTATTAAATATCATCTCCACCAAACAGGACAAGCTTGCATCTGTTATAGTTTTGGAGAAAAATGTGTTCATTTCATGTATGCGCGAAATGCCTTAAAAATGGCTTTAAAATGGATTTGGAGCATGGAGACGATTATCTCGGGATTGCAAGATAACCAAACAAAACTTTTAGTGGATTCCTACTTATTTTATTAAATATCATCTCCACCAAACAGGACAAGCTTGCATGTGTTATAGTTTTGGAGAAAAATGTGTTCATTTCATGTATGCGCAAAATGACTTTGAAATGGCTTTAAAATGGATTTGGAGTATGGAGACGATTATCTCAGGATGGCAATATAAACAAACGAAACTTTTAGTAGATTTCTACTTATTTTATTAAATATTATCTCCACCAAACAGGACAAGCTTGCATCTGTTATAGTTTTGGATAAAAATGTGTTAATTTCATGTATGCGCGAAATGCCTTAAAAATGGCTTTAAAATGGATTTGGAGCATGGAGACGATTATCTCGGGATTGCAAGATAACCAAACAAAACTTTTAGTGGATTTCTACTTATTTTATTAAATATCATCTCCACCAAACAGGACAAGCTTGCATGTGTTATAGTTTCGGAGAAAAATGTGTTCATTTCATGTATGCGCAAAATGCCTTTGAAATGGCTTTAAAATGGATTTGGAGCATGGAGACGATTATCTCAGGATGGCAATATAAACAAACGAAACTTTTAGTAGATTTCTACTTATTTTATTAAATATTATCTCCACCAAACAGGACAAGCTTGCATCTGTTATAGTTTTGGAGAAAAATGTGTTCATTTCATGTATGCGCGAAATGCCTTAAAAATGGCTTTAAAATGGATTTGGAGCATGGAGACGATTATCTCGGGATTGCAAGATAACCAAACAAAACTTTTAGTGGATTTCTACTTATTTTATTAAATATCATCTCCACCAAACAGGACAAGCTTGCATCTGTTATAGTTTTGGAGAAAAATGTGTTCATTTCATGTATGCGCGAAATGCCTTAAAAATGGCTTTAAAATGGATTTGGAGCATGGAGACGATTATCTCGGGATTGCAAGATAACCAAACAAAACTTTTAGTGGATTTCTACTTATTTTATTAAATATCATCTCCACCAAACAGGACAAGCTTGCATGTGTTATAGTTTTGGAGAAAAATGTGTTCATTTCATGTATGCGCAAAATGCCTTTGAAATGGCTTTAAAATGGATTTGGAGCATGGAGACGATTATCTCGGGATTGCAAGATAACCAAACAAAACTTTTAGTGGATTTCTACTTATTTTATTAAATATCATCTCCACCAAACAGGACAAGCTTGCATCTGTTATAGTTTTGGAGAAAAATGTGTTCATTTCATGTATGCGCGAAATGCCTTAAAAATGGCTTTAAAATGGATTTGGAGCATGGAGACGATTATCTCGGGATTGCAAGATAACCAAACAAAACTTTTAGTGGATTTCTACTTATTTTATTAAATATCATCTCCACCAAACAGGACAAGCTTGCATCTGTTATAGTTTTGGAGAAAAATGTGTTCATTTCATGTATGCGCGAAATGCCTTAAAAATGGCTTTAAAATGGATTTGGAGCATGGAGACGATTATCTCGGGATTGCAAGATAACCAAACAAAACTTTTAGTGGATTTCTACTTATTTTATTAAATATCATCTCCACCAAACAGGACAAGCTTGCATCTGTTATATTTTTGGAGAAAAATGTGTTCATTTCATGTATGCGCGAAATGCCTTAAAAATGGCTTTAAAATGGATTTGGAGCATGGAGACGATTATCTCGGGATTGCAAGATAACCAAACAAAACTTTTAGTGGATTTCTACTTATTTTATTAAATATCATCTCCACCAAACAGGACAAGCTTGCATCTGTTATAGTTTTGGAGAAAAATGTGTTCATTTCATGTATGCGCGAAATGCCTTAAAAATGGCTTTAAAATGGATTTGGAGCATGGAGACGATTATCTCGGGATTGCAAGATAACCAAACAAAACTTTTAGTGGATTCCTACTTATTTTATTAAATATCATCTCCACCAAACAGGACAAGCTTGCATGTGTTATAGTTTTGGAGAAAAATGTGTTCATTTCATGTATGCGCAAAATGACTTTGAAATGGCTTTAAAATGGATTTGGAGTATGGAGACGATTATCTCAGGATGGCAATATAAACAAACGAAACTTTTAGTAGATTTCTACTTATTTTATTAAATATTATCTCCACCAAACAGGACAAGCTTGCATCTGTTATAGTTTTGGATAAAAATGTGTTAATTTCATGTATGCGCGAAATGCCTTAAAAATGGCTTTAAAATGGATTTGGAGCATGGAGACGATTATCTCGGGATTGCAAGATAACCAAACAAAACTTTTAGTGGATTTCTACTTATTTTATTAAATATCATCTCCACCAAACAGGACAAGCTTGCATGTGTTATAGTTTCGGAGAAAAATGTGTTCATTTCATGTATGCGCAAAATGCCTTTGAAATGGCTTTAAAATGGATTTGGAGCATGGAGACGATTATCTCAGGATGGCAATATAAACAAACGAAACTTTTAGTAGATTTCTACTTATTTTATTAAATATTATCTCCACCAAACAGGACAAGCTTGCATCTGTTATAGTTTTGGAGAAAAATGTGTTCATTTCATGTATGCGCGAAATGCCTTAAAAATGGCTTTAAAATGGATTTGGAGCATGGAGACGATTATCTCGGGATTGCAAGATAACCAAACAAAACTTTTAGTGGATTTCTACTTATTTTATTAAATATCATCTCCACCAAACAGGACAAGCTTGCATCTGTTATAGTTTTGGAGAAAAATGTGTTCATTTCATGTATGCGCGAAATGCCTTAAAAATGGCTTTAAAATGGATTTGGAGCATGGAGACGATTATCTCGGGATTGCAAGATAACCAAACAAAACTTTTAGTGGATTTCTACTTATTTTATTAAATATCATCTCCACCAAACAGGACAAGCTTGCATGTGTTATAGTTTTGGAGAAAAATGTGTTCATTTCATGTATGCGCAAAATGCCTTTGAAATGGCTTTAAAATGGATTTGGAGCATGGAGACGATTATCTCGGGATTGCAAGATAACCAAACAAAACTTTTAGTGGATTTCTACTTATTTTATTAAATATCATCTCCACCAAACAGGACAAGCTTGCATCTGTTATAGTTTTGGAGAAAAATGTGTTCATTTCATGTATGCGCGAAATGCCTTAAAAATGGCTTTAAAATGGATTTGGAGCATGGAGACGATTATCTCGGGATTGCAAGATAACCAAACAAAACTTTTAGTGGATTTCTACTTATTTTATTAAATATCATCTCCACCAAACAGGACAAGCTTGCATCTGTTATAGTTTTGGAGAAAAATGTGTTCATTTCATGTATGCGCGAAATGCCTTAAAAATGGCTTTAAAATGGATTTGGAGCATGGAGACGATTATCTCGGGATTGCAAGATAACCAAACAAAACTTTTAGTGGATTTCTACTTATTTTATTAAATATCATCTCCACCAAACAGGACAAGCTTGCATCTGTTATAGTTTTGGAGAAAAATGTGTTCATTTCATGTATGCGCGAAATGCCTTAAAAATGGCTTTAAAATGGATTTGGAGCATGGAGACGATTATCTCGGGATTGCAAGATAACCAAACAAAACTTTTAGTGGATTTCTACTTATTTTATTAAATATCATCTCCACCAAACAGGACAAGCTTGCATGTGTTATAGTTTTGGAGAAAAATGTGTTCATTTCATGTATGCGCAAAATGCCTTTGAAATGGCTTTAAAATGGATTTGGAGCATGGAGACGATTATCTCAGGATGGCAATATAAACAAACGAAACTTTTAGTAGATTTCTACTTAATTTATTAAATATTATCTCCACCAAACAGGACAAGCTTGCATCTGTTATAGTTTTGGAGAAAAATGTGTTCATTTCATGTATGCGCGAAATGCCTTAAAAATGGCTTTAAAATGGATTTGGAGCATGGAGACGATTATCTCGGGATTGCAAGATAACCAAACAAAACTTTTAGTGGATTTCTACTTATTTTATTAAATATCATCTCCACCAAACAGGACAAGCTTGCATCTGTTATAGTTTTGGAGAAAAATGTGTTCATTTCATGTATGCGCGAAATGCCTTAAAAATGGCTTTAAAATGGATTTGGAGCATGGAGACGATTATCTCGGGATTGCAATATAACCAAACAAAACTTTTAGTGGATTTCTACTTATTTTATTAAATATCATCTCCACCAAACAGGACAAGCTTGCATCTGTTATAGTTTTGGAGAAAAATGTGTTCATTTCATGTATGCGCGAAATGCCTTAAAAATGGCTTTAAAATGGATTTGGAGCATGGAGACGATTATCTCGGGATTGCAAGATAACCAAACAAAACTTTTAGTGGATTTCTACTTATTTTATTAAATATCATCTCCACCAAACAGGACAAGCTTGCATCTGTTATAGTTTTGGAGAAAAATGTGTTCATTTCATGTATGCGCGAAATGCCTTAAAAATGGCTTTAAAATGGATTTGGAGCATGGAGACGATTATCTCGGGATTGCAAGATAACCAAACAAAACTTTTAGTGGATTTCTACTTATTTTATTAAATATCATCTCCACCAAACAGGACAAGCTTGCATCTGTTATAGTTTTGGAGAAAAATGTGTTCATGCGCGAAATGCCTTAAAAATGGCTTTAAAATGGATTTGGAGCATGGAGACGATTATCTCGGGATTGCAAGATAACCAAACAAAACTTTTAGTGGATTTCTACTTATTTTATTAAATATCATCTCCACCAAACAGGACAAGCTTGCATCTGTTATAGTTTTGGAGAAAAATGTGTTCATTTCATGTATGCGCGAAATGCCTTAAAAATGGCTTTAAAATGGATTTGGAGCATGGAGACGATTATCTCGGGATTGCAAGATAACCAAACAAAACTTTTAGTGGATTTCTACTTATTTTATTAAATATCATCTCCACCAAACAGGACAAGCTTGCATCTGTTATAGTTTTGGAGAAAAATGTGTTCATTTCATGTATGCGCGAAATGCCTTAAAAATGGCTTTAAAATGGATTTGGAGCATGGAGACGATTATCTCGGGATTGCAAGATAACCAAACAAAACTTTTAGTGGATTTCTACTTATTTTATTAAATATCATCTCCACCAAACAGGACAAGCTTGCATCTGTTATAGTTTTGGAGAAAAATGTGTTCATTTCATGTATGCGCGAAATGCCTTAAAAATGGCTTTAAAATGGATTTGGAGCATGGAGACGATTATCTCGGGATTGCAAGATAACCAAACAAAACTTTTAGTGGATTTCTACTTATTTTATTAAATATCATCTCCACCAAACAGGACAAGCTTGCATCTGTTATAGTTTTGGAGAAAAATGTGTTCATTTCATGTATGCGCGAAATGCCTTAAAAATGGCTTTAAAATGGATTTGGAGCATGGAGACGATTATCTCGGGATTGCAAGATAACCAAACAAAACTTTTAGTGGATTTCTACTTATTTTATTAAATATCATCTCCACCAAACAGGACAAGCTTGCATCTGTTATAGTTTTGGAGAAAAATGTGTTCATTTCATGTATGCGCGAAATGCCTTAAAAATGGCTTTAAAATGGATTTGGAGCATGGAGACGATTATCTCGGGATTGCAAGATAACCAAACAAAACTTTTAGTGGATTTCTACTTATTTTATTAAATATCATCTCCACCAAACAGGACAAGCTTGCATCTGTTATAGTTTTGGAGAAAAATGTGTTCATTTCATGTATGCGCGAAATGCCTTAAAAATGGCTTTAAAATGGATTTGGAGCATGGAGACGATTATCTCGGGATTGCAAGATAACCAAACAAAACTTTTAGTGGATTTCTACTTATTTTATTAAATATCATCTCCACCAAACAGGACAAGCTTGCATCTGTTATAGTTTTGGAGAAAAATGTGTTCATTTCATGTATGCGCGAAATGCCTTAAAAATGGCTTTAAAATGGATTTGGAGCATGGAGACGATTATCTCGGGATTGCAAGATAACCAAACAAAACTTTTAGTGGATTTCTACTTATTTTATTAAATATCATCTCCACCAAACAGGACAAGCTTGCATCTGTTATAGTTTTGGAGAAAAATGTGTTCATTTCATGTATGCGCGAAATCCTTAAAAATGGCTTTAAAATGGATTTGGAGCATGGAGACGATTATCTCGGGATTGCAAGATAACCAAACAAAACTTTTAGTGGATTTCTACTTATTTTATTAAATATCATCTCCACCAAACAGGACAAGCTTGCATCTGTTATAGTTTTGGAGAAAAATGTGTTCATTTCATGTATGCGCGAAATGCCTTAAAAATGGCTTTAAAATGGATTTGGAGCATGGAGACGATTATCTCGGGATTGCAAGATAACCAAACAAAACTTTTAGTGGATTTCTACTTATTTTATTAAATATCATCTCCACCAAACAGGACAAGCTTGCATCTGTTATAGTTTTGGAGAAAAATGTGTTCATTTCATGTATGCGCGAAATGCCTTAAAAATGGCTTTAAAATGGATTTGGAGCATGGAGACGATTATCTCGGGATTGCAAGATAACCAAACAAAACTTTTAGTGGATTTCTACTTATTTTATTAAATATCATCTCCACCAAACAGGACAAGCTTGCATCTGTTATAGTTTTGGAGAAAAATGTGTTCATTTCATGTATGCGCGAAATGCCTTAAAAATGGCTTTAAAATGGATTTGGAGCATGGAGACGATTATCTCGGGATTGCAAGATAACCAAACAAAACTTTTAGTGGATTTCTACTTATTTTATTAAATATCATCTCCACCAAACAGGACAAGCTTGCATCTGTTATAGTTTTGGAGAAAAATGTGTTCATTTCATGTATGCGCGAAATGCCTTAAAAATGGCTTTAAAATGGATTTGGAGCATGGAGACGATTATCTCGGGATTGCAAGATAACCAAACAAAACTTTTAGTGGATTTCTACTTATTTTATTAAATATCATCTCCACCAAACAGGACAAGCTTGCATCTGTTATAGTTTTGGAGAAAAATGTGTTCATTTCATGTATGCGCGAAATGCCTTAAAAATGGCTTTAAAATGGATTTGGAGCATGGAGACGATTATCTCGGGATTGCAAGATAACCAAACAAAACTTTTAGTGGATTTCTACTTATTTTATTAAATATCATCTCCACCAAACAGGACAAGCTTGCATCTGTTATAGTTTTGGAGAAAAATGTGTTCATTTCATGTATGCGCGAAATGCCTTAAAAATGGCTTTAAAATGGATTTGGAGCATGGAGACGATTATCTCGGGATTGCAAGATAACCAAACAAAACTTTTAGTGGATTTCTACTTATTTTATTAAATATCATCTCCACCAAACAGGACAAGCTTGCATCTGTTATAGTTTTGGAGAAAAATGTGTTCATTTCATGTATGCGCGAAATGCCTTAAAAATGGCTTTAAAATGGATTTGGAGCATGGAGACGATTATCTCGGGATTGCAAGATAACCAAACAAAACTTTTAGTGGATTTCTACTTATTTTATTAAATATCATCTCCACCAAACAGGACAAGCTTGCATCTGTTATAGTTTTGGAGAAAAATGTGTTCATTTCATGTATGCGCGAAATGCCTTAAAAATGGCTTTAAAATGGATTTGGAGCATGGAGACGATTATCTCGGGATTGCAAGATAACCAAACAAAACTTTTAGTGGATTTCTACTTATTTTATTAAATATCATCTCCACCAAACAGGACAAGCTTGCATCTGTTATAGTTTTGGAGAAAAATGTGTTCATTTCATGTATGCGCGAAATGCCTTAAAAATGGCTTTAAAATGGATTTGGAGCATGGAGACGATTATCTCGGGATTGCAAGATAACCAAACAAAACTTTTAGTGGATTTCTACTTATTTTATTAAATATCATCTCCACCAAACAGGACAAGCTTGCATCTGTTATAGTTTTGGAGAAAAATGTGTTCATTTCATGTATGCGCGAAATGCCTTAAAAATGGCTTTAAAATGGATTTGGAGCATGGAGACGATTATCTCGGGATTGCAAGATAACCAAACAAAACTTTTAGTGGATTTCTACTTATTTTATTAAATATCATCTCCACCAAACAGGACAAGCTTGCATCTGTTATAGTTTTGGAGAAAAATGTGTTCATTTCATGTATGCGCGAAATGCCTTAAAAATGGCTTTAAAATGGATTTGGAGCATGGAGACGATTATCTCGGGATTGCAAGATAACCAAACAAAACTTTTAGTGGATTTCTACTTATTTTATTAAATATCATCTCCACCAAACAGGACAAGCTTGCATCTGTTATAGTTTTGGAGAAAAATGTGTTCATTTCATGTATGCGCGAAATGCCTTAAAAATGGCTTTAAAATGGATTTGGAGCATGGAGACGATTATCTCGGGATTGCAAGATAACCAAACAAAACTTTTAGTGGATTTCTACTTATTTTATTAAATATCATCTCCACCAAACAGGACAAGCTTGCATCTGTTATAGTTTTGGAGAAAAATGTGTTCATTTCATGTATGCGCGAAATGCCTTAAAAATGGCTTTAAAATGGATTTGGAGCATGGAGACGATTATCTCGGGATTGCAAGATAACCAAACAAAACTTTTAGTGGATTTCTACTTATTTTATTAAATATCATCTCCACCAAACAGGACAAGCTTGCATCTGTTATAGTTTTGGAGAAAAATGTGTTCATTTCATGTATGCGCGAAATGCCTTAAAAATGGCTTTAAAATGGATTTGGAGCATGGAGACGATTATCTCGGGATTGCAAGATAACCAAACAAAACTTTTAGTGGATTTCTACTTATTTTATTAAATATCATCTCCACCAAACAGGACAAGCTTGCATCTGTTATAGTTTTGGAGAAAAATGTGTTCATTTCATGTATGCGCGAAATGCCTTAAAAATGGCTTTAAAATGGATTTGGAGCATGGAGACGATTATCTCGGGATTGCAAGATAACCAAACAAAACTTTTAGTGGATTTCTACTTATTTTATTAAATATCATCTCCACCAAACAGGACAAGCTTGCATCTGTTATAGTTTTGGAGAAAAATGTGTTCATTTCATGTATGCGCGAAATGCCTTAAAAATGGCTTTAAAATGGATTTGGAGCATGGAGACGATTATCTCGGGATTGCAAGATAACCAAACAAAACTTTTAGTGGATTTCTACTTATTTTATTAAATATCATCTCCACCAAACAGGACAAGCTTGCATCTGTTATAGTTTTGGAGAAAAATGTGTTCATTTCATGTATGCGCGAAATGCCTTAAAAATGGCTTTAAAATGGATTTGGAGCATGGAGACGATTATCTCGGGATTGCAAGATAACCAAACAAAACTTTTAGTGGATTTCTACTTATTTTATTAAATATCATCTCCACCAAACAGGACAAGCTTGCATCTGTTATAGTTTTGGAGAAAAATGTGTTCATTTCATGTATGCGCGAAATGCCTTAAAAATGGCTTTAAAATGGATTTGGAGCATGGAGACGATTATCTCGGGATTGCAAGATAACCAAACAAAACTTTTAGTGGATTTCTACTTATTTTATTAAATATCATCTCCACCAAACAGGACAAGCTTGCATCTGTTATAGTTTTGGAGAAAAATGTGTTCATTTCATGTATGCGCGAAATGCCTTAAAAATGGCTTTAAAATGGATTTGGAGCATGGAGACGATTATCTCGGGATTGCAAGATAACCAAACAAAACTTTTAGTGGATTTCTACTTATTTTATTAAATATCATCTCCACCAAACAGGACAAGCTTGCATCTGTTATAGTTTTGGAGAAAAATGTGTTCATTTCATGTATGCGCGAAATGCCTTAAAAATGGCTTTAAAATGGATTTGGAGCATGGAGACGATTATCTCGGGATTGCAAGATAACCAAACAAAACTTTTAGTGGATTTCTACTTATTTTATTAAATATCATCTCCACCAAACAGGACAAGCTTGCATCTGTTATAGTTTTGGAGAAAAATGTGTTCATTTCATGTATGCGCGAAATGCCTTAAAAATGGCTTTAAAATGGATTTGGAGCATGGAGACGATTATCTCGGGATTGCAAGATAACCAAACAAAACTTTTAGTGGATTTCTACTTATTTTATTAAATATCATCTCCACCAAACAGGACAAGCTTGCATCTGTTATAGTTTTGGAGAAAAATGTGTTCATTTCATGTATGCGCGAAATGCCTTAAAAATGGCTTTAAAATGGATTTGGAGCATGGAGACGATTATCTCGGGATTGCAAGATAACCAAACAAAACTTTTAGTGGATTTCTACTTATTTTATTAAATATCATCTCCACCAAACAGGACAAGCTTGCATCTGTTATAGTTTTGGAGAAAAATGTGTTCATTTCATGTATGCGCGAAATGCCTTAAAAATGGCTTTAAAATGGATTTGGAGCATGGAGACGATTATCTCGGGATTGCAAGATAACCAAACAAAACTTTTAGTGGATTTCTACTTATTTTATTAAATATCATCTCCACCAAACAGGACAAGCTTGCATCTGTTATAGTTTTGGAGAAAAATGTGTTCATTTCATGTATGCGCGAAATGCCTTAAAAATGGCTTTAAAATGGATTTGGAGCATGGAGACGATTATCTCGGGATTGCAAGATAACCAAACAAAACTTTTAGTGGATTTCTACTTATTTTATTAAATATCATCTCCACCAAACAGGACAAGCTTGCATCTGTTATAGTTTTGGAGAAAAATGTGTTCATTTCATGTATGCGCGAAATGCCTTAAAAATGGCTTTAAAATGGATTTGGAGCATGGAGACGATTATCTCGGGATTGCAAGATAACCAAACAAAACTTTTAGTGGATTTCTACTTATTTTATTAAATATCATCTCCACCAAACAGGACAAGCTTGCATCTGTTATAGTTTTGGAGAAAAATGTGTTCATTTCATGTATGCGCGAAATGCCTTAAAAATGGCTTTAAAATGGATTTGGAGCATGGAGACGATTATCTCGGGATTGCAAGATAACCAAACAAAACTTTTAGTGGATTTCTACTTATTTTATTAAATATCATCTCCACCAAACAGGACAAGCTTGCATCTGTTATAGTTTTGGAGAAAAATGTGTTCATTTCATGTATGCGCGAAATGCCTTAAAAATGGCTTTAAAATGGATTTGGAGCATGGAGACGATTATCTCGGGATTGCAAGATAACCAAACAAAACTTTTAGTGGATTTCTACTTATTTTATTAAATATCATCTCCACCAAACAGGACAAGCTTGCATCTGTTATAGTTTTGGAGAAAAATGTGTTCATTTCATGTATGCGCGAAATGCCTTAAAAATGGCTTTAAAATGGATTTGGAGCATGGAGACGATTATCTCGGGATTGCAAGATAACCAAACAAAACTTTTAGTGGATTTCTACTTATTTTATTAAATATCATCTCCACCAAACAGGACAAGCTTGCATCTGTTATAGTTTTGGAGAAAAATGTGTTCATTTCATGTATGCGCGAAATGCCTTAAAAATGGCTTTAAAATGGATTTGGAGCATGGAGACGATTATCTCGGGATTGCAAGATAACCAAACAAAACTTTTAGTGGATTTCTACTTATTTTATTAAATATCATCTCCACCAAACAGGACAAGCTTGCATCTGTTATAGTTTTGGAGAAAAATGTGTTCATTTCATGTATGCGCGAAATGCCTTAAAAATGGCTTTAAAATGGATTTGGAGCATGGAGACGATTATCTCGGGATTGCAAGATAACCAAACAAAACTTTTAGTGGATTTCTACTTATTTTATTAAATATCATCTCCACCAAACAGGACAAGCTTGCATCTGTTATAGTTTTGGAGAAAAATGTGTTCATTTCATGTATGCGCGAAATGCCTTAAAAATGGCTTTAAAATGGATTTGGAGCATGGAGACGATTATCTCGGGATTGCAAGATAACCAAACAAAACTTTTAGTGGATTTCTACTTATTTTATTAAATATCATCTCCACCAAACAGGACAAGCTTGCATCTGTTATAGTTTTGGAGAAAAATGTGTTCATTTCATGTATGCGCGAAATGCCTTAAAAATGGCTTTAAAATGGATTTGGAGCATGGAGACGATTATCTCGGGATTGCAAGATAACCAAACAAAACTTTTAGTGGATTTCTACTTATTTTATTAAATATCATCTCCACCAAACAGGACAAGCTTGCATCTGTTATAGTTTTGGAGAAAAATGTGTTCATTTCATGTATGCGCGAAATGCCTTAAAAATGGCTTTAAAATGGATTTGGAGCATGGAGACGATTATCTCGGGATTGCAAGATAACCAAACAAAACTTTTAGTGGATTTCTACTTATTTTATTAAATATCATCTCCACCAAACAGGACAAGCTTGCATCTGTTATAGTTTTGGAGAAAAATGTGTTCATTTCATGTATGCGCGAAATGCCTTAAAAATGGCTTTAAAATGGATTTGGAGCATGGAGACGATTATCTCGGGATTGCAAGATAACCAAACAAAACTTTTAGTGGATTTCTACTTATTTTATTAAATATCATCTCCACCAAACAGGACAAGCTTGCATCTGTTATAGTTTTGGAGAAAAATGTGTTCATTTCATGTATGCGCGAAATGCCTTAAAAATGGCTTTAAAATGGATTTGGAGCATGGAGACGATTATCTCGGGATTGCAAGATAACCAAACAAAACTTTTAGTGGATTTCTACTTATTTTATTAAATATCATCTCCACCAAACAGGACAAGCTTGCATCTGTTATAGTTTTGGAGAAAAATGTGTTCATTTCATGTATGCGCGAAATGCCTTAAAAATGGCTTTAAAATGGATTTGGAGCATGGAGACGATTATCTCGGGATTGCAAGATAACCAAACAAAACTTTTAGTGGATTTCTACTTATTTTATTAAATATCATCTCCACCAAACAGGACAAGCTTGCATCTGTTATAGTTTTGGAGAAAAATGTGTTCATTTCATGTATGCGCGAAATGCCTTAAAAATGGCTTTAAAATGGATTTGGAGCATGGAGACGATTATCTCGGGATTGCAAGATAACCAAACAAAACTTTTAGTGGATTTCTACTTATTTTATTAAATATCATCTCCACCAAACAGGACAAGCTTGCATCTGTTATAGTTTTGGAGAAAAATGTGTTCATTTCATGTATGCGCGAAATGCCTTAAAAATGGCTTTAAAATGGATTTGGAGCATGGAGACGATTATCTCGGGATTGCAAGATAACCAAACAAAACTTTTAGTGGATTTCTACTTATTTTATTAAATATCATCTCCACCAAACAGGACAAGCTTGCATCTGTTATAGTTTTGGAGAAAAATGTGTTCATTTCATGTATGCGCGAAATGCCTTAAAAATGGCTTTAAAATGGATTTGGAGCATGGAGACGATTATCTCGGGATTGCAAGATAACCAAACAAAACTTTTAGTGGATTTCTACTTATTTTATTAAATATCATCTCCACCAAACAGGACAAGCTTGCATCTGTTATAGTTTTGGAGAAAAATGTGTTCATTTCATGTATGCGCGAAATGCCTTAAAAATGGCTTTAAAATGGATTTGGAGCATGGAGACGATTATCTCGGGATTGCAAGATAACCAAACAAAACTTTTAGTGGATTTCTACTTATTTTATTAAATATCATCTCCACCAAACAGGACAAGCTTGCATCTGTTATAGTTTTGGAGAAAAATGTGTTCATTTCATGTATGCGCGAAATGCCTTAAAAATGGCTTTAAAATGGATTTGGAGCATGGAGACGATTATCTCGGGATTGCAAGATAACCAAACAAAACTTTTAGTGGATTTCTACTTATTTTATTAAATATCATCTCCACCAAACAGGACAAGCTTGCATCTGTTATAGTTTTGGAGAAAAATGTGTTCATTTCATGTATGCGCGAAATGCCTTAAAAATGGCTTTAAAATGGATTTGGAGCATGGAGACGATTATCTCGGGATTGCAAGATAACCAAACAAAACTTTTAGTGGATTTCTACTTATTTTATTAAATATCATCTCCACCAAACAGGACAAGCTTGCATCTGTTATAGTTTTGGAGAAAAATGTGTTCATTTCATGTATGCGCGAAATGCCTTAAAAATGGCTTTAAAATGGATTTGGAGCATGGAGACGATTATCTCGGGATTGCAAGATAACCAAACAAAACTTTTAGTGGATTTCTACTTATTTTATTAAATATCATCTCCACCAAACAGGACAAGCTTGCATCTGTTATAGTTTTGGAGAAAAATGTGTTCATTTCATGTATGCGCGAAATGCCTTAAAAATGGCTTTAAAATGGATTTGGAGCATGGAGACGATTATCTCGGGATTGCAAGATAACCAAACAAAACTTTTAGTGGATTTCTACTTATTTTATTAAATATCATCTCCACCAAACAGGACAAGCTTGCATCTGTTATAGTTTTGGAGAAAAATGTGTTCATTTCATGTATGCGCGAAATGCCTTAAAAATGGCTTTAAAATGGATTTGGAGCATGGAGACGATTATCTCGGGATTGCAAGATAACCAAACAAAACTTTTAGTGGATTTCTACTTATTTTATTAAATATCATCTCCACCAAACAGGACAAGCTTGCATCTGTTATAGTTTTGGAGAAAAATGTGTTCATTTCATGTATGCGCGAAATGCCTTAAAAATGGCTTTAAAATGGATTTGGAGCATGGAGACGATTATCTCGGGATTGCAAGATAACCAAACAAAACTTTTAGTGGATTTCTACTTATTTTATTAAATATCATCTCCACCAAACAGGACAAGCTTGCATCTGTTATAGTTTTGGAGAAAAATGTGTTCATTTCATGTATGCGCGAAATGCCTTAAAAATGGCTTTAAAATGGATTTGGAGCATGGAGACGATTATCTCGGGATTGCAAGATAACCAAACAAAACTTTTAGTGGATTTCTACTTATTTTATTAAATATCATCTCCACCAAACAGGACAAGCTTGCATCTGTTATAGTTTTGGAGAAAAATGTGTTCATTTCATGTATGCGCGAAATGCCTTAAAAATGGCTTTAAAATGGATTTGGAGCATGGAGACGATTATCTCGGGATTGCAAGATAACCAAACAAAACTTTTAGTGGATTTCTACTTATTTTATTAAATATCATCTCCACCAAACAGGACAAGCTTGCATCTGTTATAGTTTTGGAGAAAAATGTGTTCATTTCATGTATGCGCGAAATGCCTTAAAAATGGCTTTAAAATGGATTTGGAGCATGGAGACGATTATCTCGGGATTGCAAGATAACCAAACAAAACTTTTAGTGGATTTCTACTTATTTTATTAAATATCATCTCCACCAAACAGGACAAGCTTGCATCTGTTATAGTTTTGGAGAAAAATGTGTTCATTTCATGTATGCGCGAAATGCCTTAAAAATGGCTTTAAAATGGATTTGGAGCATGGAGACGATTATCTCGGGATTGCAAGATAACCAAACAAAACTTTTAGTGGATTTCTACTTATTTTATTAAATATCATCTCCACCAAACAGGACAAGCTTGCATCTGTTATAGTTTTGGAGAAAAATGTGTTCATTTCATGTATGCGCGAAATGCCTTAAAAATGGCTTTAAAATGGATTTGGAGCATGGAGACGATTATCTCGGGATTGCAAGATAACCAAACAAAACTTTTAGTGGATTTCTACTTATTTTATTAAATATCATCTCCACCAAACAGGACAAGCTTGCATCTGTTATAGTTTTGGAGAAAAATGTGTTCATTTCATGTATGCGCGAAATGCCTTAAAAATGGCTTTAAAATGGATTTGGAGCATGGAGACGATTATCTCGGGATTGCAAGATAACCAAACAAAACTTTTAGTGGATTTCTACTTATTTTATTAAATATCATCTCCACCAAACAGGACAAGCTTGCATCTGTTATAGTTTTGGAGAAAAATGTGTTCATTTCATGTATGCGCGAAATGCCTTAAAAATGGCTTTAAAATGGATTTGGAGCATGGAGACGATTATCTCGGGATTGCAAGATAACCAAACAAAACTTTTAGTGGATTTCTACTTATTTTATTAAATATCATCTCCACCAAACAGGACAAGCTTGCATCTGTTATAGTTTTGGAGAAAAATGTGTTCATTTCATGTATGCGCGAAATGCCTTAAAAATGGCTTTAAAATGGATTTGGAGCATGGAGACGATTATCTCGGGATTGCAAGATAACCAAACAAAACTTTTAGTGGATTTCTACTTATTTTATTAAATATCATCTCCACCAAACAGGACAAGCTTGCATCTGTTATAGTTTTGGAGAAAAATGTGTTCATTTCATGTATGCGCGAAATGCCTTAAAAATGGCTTTAAAATGGATTTGGAGCATGGAGACGATTATCTCGGGATTGCAAGATAACCAAACAAAACTTTTAGTGGATTTCTACTTATTTTATTAAATATCATCTCCACCAAACAGGACAAGCTTGCATCTGTTATAGTTTTGGAGAAAAATGTGTTCATTTCATGTATGCGCGAAATGCCTTAAAAATGGCTTTAAAATGGATTTGGAGCATGGAGACGATTATCTCGGGATTGCAAGATAACCAAACAAAACTTTTAGTGGATTTCTACTTATTTTATTAAATATCATCTCCACCAAACAGGACAAGCTTGCATCTGTTATAGTTTTGGAGAAAAATGTGTTCATTTCATGTATGCGCGAAATGCCTTAAAAATGGCTTTAAAATGGATTTGGAGCATGGAGACGATTATCTCGGGATTGCAAGATAACCAAACAAAACTTTTAGTGGATTTCTACTTATTTTATTAAATATCATCTCCACCAAACAGGACAAGCTTGCATCTGTTATAGTTTTGGAGAAAAATGTGTTCATTTCATGTATGCGCGAAATGCCTTAAAAATGGCTTTAAAATGGATTTGGAGCATGGAGACGATTATCTCGGGATTGCAAGATAACCAAACAAAACTTTTAGTGGATTTCTACTTATTTTATTAAATATCATCTCCACCAAACAGGACAAGCTTGCATCTGTTATAGTTTTGGAGAAAAATGTGTTCATTTCATGTATGCGCGAAATGCCTTAAAAATGGCTTTAAAATGGATTTGGAGCATGGAGACGATTATCTCGGGATTGCAAGATAACCAAACAAAACTTTTAGTGGATTTCTACTTATTTTATTAAATATCATCTCCACCAAACAGGACAAGCTTGCATCTGTTATAGTTTTGGAGAAAAATGTGTTCATTTCATGTATGCGCGAAATGCCTTAAAAATGGCTTTAAAATGGATTTGGAGCATGGAGACGATTATCTCGGGATTGCAAGATAACCAAACAAAACTTTTAGTGGATTTCTACTTATTTTATTAAATATCATCTCCACCAAACAGGACAAGCTTGCATCTGTTATAGTTTTGGAGAAAAATGTGTTCATTTCATGTATGCGCGAAATGCCTTAAAAATGGCTTTAAAATGGATTTGGAGCATGGAGACGATTATCTCGGGATTGCAAGATAACCAAACAAAACTTTTAGTGGATTTCTACTTATTTTATTAAATATCATCTCCACCAAACAGGACAAGCTTGCATCTGTTATAGTTTTGGAGAAAAATGTGTTCATTTCATGTATGCGCGAAATGCCTTAAAAATGGCTTTAAAATGGATTTGGAGCATGGAGACGATTATCTCGGGATTGCAAGATAACCAAACAAAACTTTTAGTGGATTTCTACTTATTTTATTAAATATCATCTCCACCAAACAGGACAAGCTTGCATCTGTTATAGTTTTGGAGAAAAATGTGTTCATTTCATGTATGCGCGAAATGCCTTAAAAATGGCTTTAAAATGGATTTGGAGCATGGAGACGATTATCTCGGGATTGCAAGATAACCAAACAAAACTTTTAGTGGATTTCTACTTATTTTATTAAATATCATCTCCACCAAACAGGACAAGCTTGCATCTGTTATAGTTTTGGAGAAAAATGTGTTCATTTCATGTATGCGCGAAATGCCTTAAAAATGGCTTTAAAATGGATTTGGAGCATGGAGACGATTATCTCGGGATTGCAAGATAACCAAACAAAACTTTTAGTGGATTTCTACTTATTTTATTAAATATCATCTCCACCAAACAGGACAAGCTTGCATCTGTTATAGTTTTGGAGAAAAATGTGTTCATTTCATGTATGCGCGAAATGCCTTAAAAATGGCTTTAAAATGGATTTGGAGCATGGAGACGATTATCTCGGGATTGCAAGATAACCAAACAAAACTTTTAGTGGATTTCTACTTATTTTATTAAATATCATCTCCACCAAACAGGACAAGCTTGCATCTGTTATAGTTTTGGAGAAAAATGTGTTCATTTCATGTATGCGCGAAATGCCTTAAAAATGGCTTTAAAATGGATTTGGAGCATGGAGACGATTATCTCGGGATTGCAAGATAACCAAACAAAACTTTTAGTGGATTTCTACTTATTTTATTAAATATCATCTCCACCAAACAGGACAAGCTTGCATCTGTTATAGTTTTGGAGAAAAATGTGTTCATTTCATGTATGCGCGAAATGCCTTAAAAATGGCTTTAAAATGGATTTGGAGCATGGAGACGATTATCTCGGGATTGCAAGATAACCAAACAAAACTTTTAGTGGATTTCTACTTATTTTATTAAATATCATCTCCACCAAACAGGACAAGCTTGCATCTGTTATAGTTTTGGAGAAAAATGTGTTCATTTCATGTATGCGCGAAATGCCTTAAAAATGGCTTTAAAATGGATTTGGAGCATGGAGACGATTATCTCGGGATTGCAAGATAACCAAACAAAACTTTTAGTGGATTTCTACTTATTTTATTAAATATCATCTCCACCAAACAGGACAAGCTTGCATCTGTTATAGTTTTGGAGAAAAATGTGTTCATTTCATGTATGCGCGAAATGCCTTAAAAATGGCTTTAAAATGGATTTGGAGCATGGAGACGATTATCTCGGGATTGCAAGATAACCAAACAAAACTTTTAGTGGATTTCTACTTATTTTATTAAATATCATCTCCACCAAACAGGACAAGCTTGCATCTGTTATAGTTTTGGAGAAAAATGTGTTCATTTCATGTATGCGCGAAATGCCTTAAAAATGGCTTTAAAATGGATTTGGAGCATGGAGACGATTATCTCGGGATTGCAAGATAACCAAACAAAACTTTTAGTGGATTTCTACTTATTTTATTAAATATCATCTCCACCAAACAGGACAAGCTTGCATCTGTTATAGTTTTGGAGAAAAATGTGTTCATTTCATGTATGCGCGAAATGCCTTAAAAATGGCTTTAAAATGGATTTGGAGCATGGAGACGATTATCTCGGGATTGCAAGATAACCAAACAAAACTTTTAGTGGATTTCTACTTATTTTATTAAATATCATCTCCACCAAACAGGACAAGCTTGCATCTGTTATAGTTTTGGAGAAAAATGTGTTCATTTCATGTATGCGCGAAATGCCTTAAAAATGGCTTTAAAATGGATTTGGAGCATGGAGACGATTATCTCGGGATTGCAAGATAACCAAACAAAACTTTTAGTGGATTTCTACTTATTTTATTAAATATCATCTCCACCAAACAGGACAAGCTTGCATCTGTTATAGTTTTGGAGAAAAATGTGTTCATTTCATGTATGCGCGAAATGCCTTAAAAATGGCTTTAAAATGGATTTGGAGCATGGAGACGATTATCTCGGGATTGCAAGATAACCAAACAAAACTTTTAGTGGATTTCTACTTATTTTATTAAATATCATCTCCACCAAACAGGACAAGCTTGCATCTGTTATAGTTTTGGAGAAAAATGTGTTCATTTCATGTATGCGCGAAATGCCTTAAAAATGGCTTTAAAATGGATTTGGAGCATGGAGACGATTATCTCGGGATTGCAAGATAACCAAACAAAACTTTTAGTGGATTTCTACTTATTTTATTAAATATCATCTCCACCAAACAGGACAAGCTTGCATCTGTTATAGTTTTGGAGAAAAATGTGTTCATTTCATGTATGCGCGAAATGCCTTAAAAATGGCTTTAAAATGGATTTGGAGCATGGAGACGATTATCTCGGGATTGCAAGATAACCAAACAAAACTTTTAGTGGATTTCTACTTATTTTATTAAATATCATCTCCACCAAACAGGACAAGCTTGCATCTGTTATAGTTTTGGAGAAAAATGTGTTCATTTCATGTATGCGCGAAATGCCTTAAAAATGGCTTTAAAATGGATTTGGAGCATGGAGACGATTATCTCGGGATTGCAAGATAACCAAACAAAACTTTTAGTGGATTTCTACTTATTTTATTAAATATCATCTCCACCAAACAGGACAAGCTTGCATCTGTTATAGTTTTGGAGAAAAATGTGTTCATTTCATGTATGCGCGAAATGCCTTAAAAATGGCTTTAAAATGGATTTGGAGCATGGAGACGATTATCTCGGGATTGCAAGATAACCAAACAAAACTTTTAGTGGATTTCTACTTATTTTATTAAATATCATCTCCACCAAACAGGACAAGCTTGCATCTGTTATAGTTTTGGAGAAAAATGTGTTCATTTCATGTATGCGCGAAATGCCTTAAAAATGGCTTTAAAATGGATTTGGAGCATGGAGACGATTATCTCGGGATTGCAAGATAACCAAACAAAACTTTTAGTGGATTTCTACTTATTTTATTAAATATCATCTCCACCAAACAGGACAAGCTTGCATCTGTTATAGTTTTGGAGAAAAATGTGTTCATTTCATGTATGCGCGAAATGCCTTAAAAATGGCTTTAAAATGGATTTGGAGCATGGAGACGATTATCTCGGGATTGCAAGATAACCAAACAAAACTTTTAGTGGATTTCTACTTATTTTATTAAATATCATCTCCACCAAACAGGACAAGCTTGCATCTGTTATAGTTTTGGAGAAAAATGTGTTCATTTCATGTATGCGCGAAATGCCTTAAAAATGGCTTTAAAATGGATTTGGAGCATGGAGACGATTATCTCGGGATTGCAAGATAACCAAACAAAACTTTTAGTGGATTTCTACTTATTTTATTAAATATCATCTCCACCAAACAGGACAAGCTTGCATCTGTTATAGTTTTGGAGAAAAATGTGTTCATTTCATGTATGCGCGAAATGCCTTAAAAATGGCTTTAAAATGGATTTGGAGCATGGAGACGATTATCTCGGGATTGCAAGATAACCAAACAAAACTTTTAGTGGATTTCTACTTATTTTATTAAATATCATCTCCACCAAACAGGACAAGCTTGCATCTGTTATAGTTTTGGAGAAAAATGTGTTCATTTCATGTATGCGCGAAATGCCTTAAAAATGGCTTTAAAATGGATTTGGAGCATGGAGACGATTATCTCGGGATTGCAAGATAACCAAACAAAACTTTTAGTGGATTTCTACTTATTTTATTAAATATCATCTCCACCAAACAGGACAAGCTTGCATCTGTTATAGTTTTGGAGAAAAATGTGTTCATTTCATGTATGCGCGAAATGCCTTAAAAATGGCTTTAAAATGGATTTGGAGCATGGAGACGATTATCTCGGGATTGCAAGATAACCAAACAAAACTTTTAGTGGATTTCTACTTATTTTATTAAATATCATCTCCACCAAACAGGACAAGCTTGCATCTGTTATAGTTTTGGAGAAAAATGTGTTCATTTCATGTATGCGCGAAATGCCTTAAAAATGGCTTTAAAATGGATTTGGAGCATGGAGACGATTATCTCGGGATTGCAAGATAACCAAACAAAACTTTTAGTGGATTTCTACTTATTTTATTAAATATCATCTCCACCAAACAGGACAAGCTTGCATCTGTTATAGTTTTGGAGAAAAATGTGTTCATTTCATGTATGCGCGAAATGCCTTAAAAATGGCTTTAAAATGGATTTGGAGCATGGAGACGATTATCTCGGGATTGCAAGATAACCAAACAAAACTTTTAGTGGATTTCTACTTATTTTATTAAATATCATCTCCACCAAACAGGACAAGCTTGCATCTGTTATAGTTTTGGAGAAAAATGTGTTCATTTCATGTATGCGCGAAATGCCTTAAAAATGGCTTTAAAATGGATTTGGAGCATGGAGACGATTATCTCGGGATTGCAAGATAACCAAACAAAACTTTTAGTGGATTTCTACTTATTTTATTAAATATCATCTCCACCAAACAGGACAAGCTTGCATCTGTTATAGTTTTGGAGAAAAATGTGTTCATTTCATGTATGCGCGAAATGCCTTAAAAATGGCTTTAAAATGGATTTGGAGCATGGAGACGATTATCTCGGGATTGCAAGATAACCAAACAAAACTTTTAGTGGATTTCTACTTATTTTATTAAATATCATCTCCACCAAACAGGACAAGCTTGCATCTGTTATAGTTTTGGAGAAAAATGTGTTCATTTCATGTATGCGCGAAATGCCTTAAAAATGGCTTTAAAATGGATTTGGAGCATGGAGACGATTATCTCGGGATTGCAAGATAACCAAACAAAACTTTTAGTGGATTTCTACTTATTTTATTAAATATCATCTCCACCAAACAGGACAAGCTTGCATCTGTTATAGTTTTGGAGAAAAATGTGTTCATTTCATGTATGCGCGAAATGCCTTAAAAATGGCTTTAAAATGGATTTGGAGCATGGAGACGATTATCTCGGGATTGCAAGATAACCAAACAAAACTTTTAGTGGATTTCTACTTATTTTATTAAATATCATCTCCACCAAACAGGACAAGCTTGCATCTGTTATAGTTTTGGAGAAAAATGTGTTCATTTCATGTATGCGCGAAATGCCTTAAAAATGGCTTTAAAATGGATTTGGAGCATGGAGACGATTATCTCGGGATTGCAAGATAACCAAACAAAACTTTTAGTGGATTTCTACTTATTTTATTAAATATCTCCACCAAACAGGACAAGCTTGCATCTGTTATAGTTTTGGAGAAAAATGTGTTCATTTCATGTATGCGCGAAATGCCTTAAAAATGGCTTTAAAATGGATTTGGAGCATGGAGACGATTATCTCGGGATTGCAAGATAACCAAACAAAACTTTTAGTGGATTTCTACTTATTTTATTATTCATCCACCATTAATCATCTCCACCAAACAGGACAAGCTTGCATCTGTTATAGTTTTGGAGAAAAATGTGTTCATTTCATGTATGCGCGAAATGCCTTAAAAATGGCTTTAAAATGGATTTGGAGCATGGAGACGATTATCTCGGGATTGCAAGATAACCAAACAAAACTTTTAGTGGATTTCTACTTATTTTATTAAATATCATCTCCACCAAACAGGACAAGCTTGCATCTGTTATAGTTTTGGAGAAAAATGTGTTCATTTCATGTATGCGCGAAATGCCTTAAAAATGGCTTTAAAATGGATTTGGAGCATGGAGACGATTATCTCGGGATTGCAAGATAACCAAACAAAACTTTTAGTGGATTTCTACTTATTTTATTAAATATCATCTCCACCAAACAGGACAAGCTTGCATCTGTTATAGTTTTGGAGAAAAATGTGTTCATTTCATGTATGCGCGAAATGCCTTAAAAATGGCTTTAAAATGGATTTGGAGCATGGAGACGATTATCTCGGGATTGCAAGATAACCAAACAAAACTTTTAGTGGATTTCTACTTATTTTATTAAATATCATCTCCACCAAACAGGACAAGCTTGCATCTGTTATAGTTTTGGAGAAAAATGTGTTCATTTCATGTATGCGCGAAATGCCTTAAAAATGGCTTTAAAATGGATTTGGAGCATGGAGACGATTATCTCGGGATTGCAAGATAACCAAACAAAACTTTTAGTGGATTTCTACTTATTTTATTAAATATCATCTCCACCAAACAGGACAAGCTTGCATCTGTTATAGTTTTGGAGAAAAATGTGTTCATTTCATGTATGCGCGAAATGCCTTAAAAATGGCTTTAAAATGGATTTGGAGCATGGAGACGATTATCTCGGGATTGCAAGATAACCAAACAAAACTTTTAGTGGATTTCTACTTATTTTATTAAATATCATCTCCACCAAACAGGACAAGCTTGCATCTGTTATAGTTTTGGAGAAAAATGTGTTCATTTCATGTATGCGCGAAATGCCTTAAAAATGGCTTTAAAATGGATTTGGAGCATGGAGACGATTATCTCGGGATTGCAAGATAACCAAACAAAACTTTTAGTGGATTTCTACTTATTTTATTAAATATCATCTCCACCAAACAGGACAAGCTTGCATCTGTTATAGTTTTGGAGAAAAATGTGTTCATTTCATGTATGCGCGAAATGCCTTAAAAATGGCTTTAAAATGGATTTGGAGCATGGAGACGATTATCTCGGGATTGCAAGATAACCAAACAAAACTTTTAGTGGATTTCTACTTATTTTATTAAATATCATCTCCACCAAACAGGACAAGCTTGCATCTGTTATAGTTTTGGAGAAAAATGTGTTCATTTCATGTATGCGCGAAATGCCTTAAAAATGGCTTTAAAATGGATTTGGAGCATGGAGACGATTATCTCGGGATTGCAAGATAACCAAACAAAACTTTTAGTGGATTTCTACTTATTTTATTAAATATCATCTCCACCAAACAGGACAAGCTTGCATCTGTTATAGTTTTGGAGAAAAATGTGTTCATTTCATGTATGCGCGAAATGCCTTAAAAATGGCTTTAAAATGGATTTGGAGCATGGAGACGATTATCTCGGGATTGCAAGATAACCAAACAAAACTTTTAGTGGATTTCTACTTATTTTATTAAATATCATCTCCACCAAACAGGACAAGCTTGCATCTGTTATAGTTTTGGAGAAAAATGTGTTCATTTCATGTATGCGCGAAATGCCTTAAAAATGGCTTTAAAATGGATTTGGAGCATGGAGACGATTATCTCGGGATTGCAAGATAACCAAACAAAACTTTTAGTGGATTTCTACTTATTTTATTAAATATCATCTCCACCAAACAGGACAAGCTTGCATCTGTTATAGTTTTGGAGAAAAATGTGTTCATTTCATGTATGCGCGAAATGCCTTAAAAATGGCTTTAAAATGGATTTGGAGCATGGAGACGATTATCTCGGGATTGCAAGATAACCAAACAAAACTTTTAGTGGATTTCTACTTATTTTATTAAATATCATCTCCACCAAACAGGACAAGCTTGCATCTGTTATAGTTTTGGAGAAAAATGTGTTCATTTCATGTATGCGCGAAATGCCTTAAAAATGGCTTTAAAATGGATTTGGAGCATGGAGACGATTATCTCGGGATTGCAAGATAACCAAACAAAACTTTTAGTGGATTTCTACTTATTTTATTAAATATCATCTCCACCAAACAGGACAAGCTTGCATCTGTTATAGTTTTGGAGAAAAATGTGTTCATTTCATGTATGCGCGAAATGCCTTAAAAATGGCTTTAAAATGGATTTGGAGCATGGAGACGATTATCTCGGGATTGCAAGATAACCAAACAAAACTTTTAGTGGATTTCTACTTATTTTATTAAATATCATCTCCACCAAACAGGACAAGCTTGCATCTGTTATAGTTTTGGAGAAAAATGTGTTCATTTCATGTATGCGCGAAATGCCTTAAAAATGGCTTTAAAATGGATTTGGAGCATGGAGACGATTATCTCGGGATTGCAAGATAACCAAACAAAACTTTTAGTGGATTTCTACTTATTTTATTAAATATCATCTCCACCAAACAGGACAAGCTTGCATCTGTTATAGTTTTGGAGAAAAATGTGTTCATTTCATGTATGCGCGAAATGCCTTAAAAATGGCTTTAAAATGGATTTGGAGCATGGAGACGATTATCTCGGGATTGCAAGATAACCAAACAAAACTTTTAGTGGATTTCTACTTATTTTATTAAATATCATCTCCACCAAACAGGACAAGCTTGCATCTGTTATAGTTTTGGAGAAAAATGTGTTCATTTCATGTATGCGCGAAATGCCTTAAAAATGGCTTTAAAATGGATTTGGAGCATGGAGACGATTATCTCGGGATTGCAAGATAACCAAACAAAACTTTTAGTGGATTTCTACTTATTTTATTAAATATCATCTCCACCAAACAGGACAAGCTTGCATCTGTTATAGTTTTGGAGAAAAATGTGTTCATTTCATGTATGCGCGAAATGCCTTAAAAATGGCTTTAAAATGGATTTGGAGCATGGAGACGATTATCTCGGGATTGCAAGATAACCAAACAAAACTTTTAGTGGATTTCTACTTATTTTATTAAATATCATCTCCACCAAACAGGACAAGCTTGCATCTGTTATAGTTTTGGAGAAAAATGTGTTCATTTCATGTATGCGCGAAATGCCTTAAAAATGGCTTTAAAATGGATTTGGAGCATGGAGACGATTATCTCGGGATTGCAAGATAACCAAACAAAACTTTTAGTGGATTTCTACTTATTTTATTAAATATCATCTCCACCAAACAGGACAAGCTTGCATCTGTTATAGTTTTGGAGAAAAATGTGTTCATTTCATGTATGCGCGAAATGCCTTAAAAATGGCTTTAAAATGGATTTGGAGCATGGAGACGATTATCTCGGGATTGCAAGATAACCAAACAAAACTTTTAGTGGATTTCTACTTATTTTATTAAATATCATCTCCACCAAACAGGACAAGCTTGCATCTGTTATAGTTTTGGAGAAAAATGTGTTCATTTCATGTATGCGCGAAATGCCTTAAAAATGGCTTTAAAATGGATTTGGAGCATGGAGACGATTATCTCGGGATTGCAAGATAACCAAACAAAACTTTTAGTGGATTTCTACTTATTTTATTAAATATCATCTCCACCAAACAGGACAAGCTTGCATCTGTTATAGTTTTGGAGAAAAATGTGTTCATTTCATGTATGCGCGAAATGCCTTAAAAATGGCTTTAAAATGGATTTGGAGCATGGAGACGATTATCTCGGGATTGCAAGATAACCAAACAAAACTTTTAGTGGATTTCTACTTATTTTATTAAATATCATCTCCACCAAACAGGACAAGCTTGCATCTGTTATAGTTTTGGAGAAAAATGTGTTCATTTCATGTATGCGCGAAATGCCTTAAAAATGGCTTTAAAATGGATTTGGAGCATGGAGACGATTATCTCGGGATTGCAAGATAACCAAACAAAACTTTTAGTGGATTTCTACTTATTTTATTAAATATCATCTCCACCAAACAGGACAAGCTTGCATCTGTTATAGTTTTGGAGAAAAATGTGTTCATTTCATGTATGCGCGAAATGCCTTAAAAATGGCTTTAAAATGGATTTGGAGCATGGAGACGATTATCTCGGGATTGCAAGATAACCAAACAAAACTTTTAGTGGATTTCTACTTATTTTATTAAATATCATCTCCACCAAACAGGACAAGCTTGCATCTGTTATAGTTTTGGAGAAAAATGTGTTCATTTCATGTATGCGCGAAATGCCTTAAAAATGGCTTTAAAATGGATTTGGAGCATGGAGACGATTATCTCGGGATTGCAAGATAACCAAACAAAACTTTTAGTGGATTTCTACTTATTTTATTAAATATCATCTCCACCAAACAGGACAAGCTTGCATCTGTTATAGTTTTGGAGAAAAATGTGTTCATTTCATGTATGCGCGAAATGCCTTAAAAATGGCTTTAAAATGGATTTGGAGCATGGAGACGATTATCTCGGGATTGCAAGATAACCAAACAAAACTTTTAGTGGATTTCTACTTATTTTATTAAATATCATCTCCACCAAACAGGACAAGCTTGCATCTGTTATAGTTTTGGAGAAAAATGTGTTCATTTCATGTATGCGCGAAATGCCTTAAAAATGGCTTTAAAATGGATTTGGAGCATGGAGACGATTATCTCGGGATTGCAAGATAACCAAACAAAACTTTTAGTGGATTTCTACTTATTTTATTAAATATCATCTCCACCAAACAGGACAAGCTTGCATCTGTTATAGTTTTGGAGAAAAATGTGTTCATTTCATGTATGCGCGAAATGCCTTAAAAATGGCTTTAAAATGGATTTGGAGCATGGAGACGATTATCTCGGGATTGCAAGATAACCAAACAAAACTTTTAGTGGATTTCTACTTATTTTATTAAATATCATCTCCACCAAACAGGACAAGCTTGCATCTGTTATAGTTTTGGAGAAAAATGTGTTCATTTCATGTATGCGCGAAATGCCTTAAAAATGGCTTTAAAATGGATTTGGAGCATGGAGACGATTATCTCGGGATTGCAAGATAACCAAACAAAACTTTTAGTGGATTTCTACTTATTTTATTAAATATCATCTCCACCAAACAGGACAAGCTTGCATCTGTTATAGTTTTGGAGAAAAATGTGTTCATTTCATGTATGCGCGAAATGCCTTAAAAATGGCTTTAAAATGGATTTGGAGCATGGAGACGATTATCTCGGGATTGCAAGATAACCAAACAAAACTTTTAGTGGATTTCTACTTATTTTATTAAATATCATCTCCACCAAACAGGACAAGCTTGCATCTGTTATAGTTTTGGAGAAAAATGTGTTCATTTCATGTATGCGCGAAATGCCTTAAAAATGGCTTTAAAATGGATTTGGAGCATGGAGACGATTATCTCGGGATTGCAAGATAACCAAACAAAACTTTTAGTGGATTTCTACTTATTTTATTAAATATCATCTCCACCAAACAGGACAAGCTTGCATCTGTTATAGTTTTGGAGAAAAATGTGTTCATTTCATGTATGCGCGAAATGCCTTAAAAATGGCTTTAAAATGGATTTGGAGCATGGAGACGATTATCTCGGGATTGCAAGATAACCAAACAAAACTTTTAGTGGATTTCTACTTATTTTATTAAATATCATCTCCACCAAACAGGACAAGCTTGCATCTGTTATAGTTTTGGAGAAAAATGTGTTCATTTCATGTATGCGCGAAATGCCTTAAAAATGGCTTTAAAATGGATTTGGAGCATGGAGACGATTATCTCGGGATTGCAAGATAACCAAACAAAACTTTTAGTGGATTTCTACTTATTTTATTAAATATCATCTCCACCAAACAGGACAAGCTTGCATCTGTTATAGTTTTGGAGAAAAATGTGTTCATTTCATGTATGCGCGAAATGCCTTAAAAATGGCTTTAAAATGGATTTGGAGCATGGAGACGATTATCTCGGGATTGCAAGATAACCAAACAAAACTTTTAGTGGATTTCTACTTATTTTATTAAATATCATCTCCACCAAACAGGACAAGCTTGCATCTGTTATAGTTTTGGAGAAAAATGTGTTCATTTCATGTATGCGCGAAATGCCTTAAAAATGGCTTTAAAATGGATTTGGAGCATGGAGACGATTATCTCGGGATTGCAAGATAACCAAACAAAACTTTTAGTGGATTTCTACTTATTTTATTAAATATCATCTCCACCAAACAGGACAAGCTTGCATCTGTTATAGTTTTGGAGAAAAATGTGTTCATTTCATGTATGCGCGAAATGCCTTAAAAATGGCTTTAAAATGGATTTGGAGCATGGAGACGATTATCTCGGGATTGCAAGATAACCAAACAAAACTTTTAGTGGATTTCTACTTATTTTATTAAATATCATCTCCACCAAACAGGACAAGCTTGCATCTGTTATAGTTTTGGAGAAAAATGTGTTCATTTCATGTATGCGCGAAATGCCTTAAAAATGGCTTTAAAATGGATTTGGAGCATGGAGACGATTATCTCGGGATTGCAAGATAACCAAACAAAACTTTTAGTGGATTTCTACTTATTTTATTAAATATCATCTCCACCAAACAGGACAAGCTTGCATCTGTTATAGTTTTGGAGAAAAATGTGTTCATTTCATGTATGCGCGAAATGCCTTAAAAATGGCTTTAAAATGGATTTGGAGCATGGAGACGATTATCTCGGGATTGCAAGATAACCAAACAAAACTTTTAGTGGATTTCTACTTATTTTATTAAATATCATCTCCACCAAACAGGACAAGCTTGCATCTGTTATAGTTTTGGAGAAAAATGTGTTCATTTCATGTATGCGCGAAATGCCTTAAAAATGGCTTTAAAATGGATTTGGAGCATGGAGACGATTATCTCGGGATTGCAAGATAACCAAACAAAACTTTTAGTGGATTTCTACTTATTTTATTAAATATCATCTCCACCAAACAGGACAAGCTTGCATCTGTTATAGTTTTGGAGAAAAATGTGTTCATTTCATGTATGCGCGAAATGCCTTAAAAATGGCTTTAAAATGGATTTGGAGCATGGAGACGATTATCTCGGGATTGCAAGATAACCAAACAAAACTTTTAGTGGATTTCTACTTATTTTATTAAATATCATCTCCACCAAACAGGACAAGCTTGCATCTGTTATAGTTTTGGAGAAAAATGTGTTCATTTCATGTATGCGCGAAATGCCTTAAAAATGGCTTTAAAATGGATTTGGAGCATGGAGACGATTATCTCGGGATTGCAAGATAACCAAACAAAACTTTTAGTGGATTTCTACTTATTTTATTAAATATCATCTCCACCAAACAGGACAAGCTTGCATCTGTTATAGTTTTGGAGAAAAATGTGTTCATTTCATGTATGCGCGAAATGCCTTAAAAATGGCTTTAAAATGGATTTGGAGCATGGAGACGATTATCTCGGGATTGCAAGATAACCAAACAAAACTTTTAGTGGATTTCTACTTATTTTATTAAATATCATCTCCACCAAACAGGACAAGCTTGCATCTGTTATAGTTTTGGAGAAAAATGTGTTCATTTCATGTATGCGCGAAATGCCTTAAAAATGGCTTTAAAATGGATTTGGAGCATGGAGACGATTATCTCGGGATTGCAAGATAACCAAACAAAACTTTTAGTGGATTTCTACTTATTTTATTAAATATCATCTCCACCAAACAGGACAAGCTTGCATCTGTTATAGTTTTGGAGAAAAATGTGTTCATTTCATGTATGCGCGAAATGCCTTAAAAATGGCTTTAAAATGGATTTGGAGCATGGAGACGATTATCTCGGGATTGCAAGATAACCAAACAAAACTTTTAGTGGATTTCTACTTATTTTATTAAATATCATCTCCACCAAACAGGACAAGCTTGCATCTGTTATAGTTTTGGAGAAAAATGTGTTCATTTCATGTATGCGCGAAATGCCTTAAAAATGGCTTTAAAATGGATTTGGAGCATGGAGACGATTATCTCGGGATTGCAAGATAACCAAACAAAACTTTTAGTGGATTTCTACTTATTTTATTAAATATCATCTCCACCAAACAGGACAAGCTTGCATCTGTTATAGTTTTGGAGAAAAATGTGTTCATTTCATGTATGCGCGAAATGCCTTAAAAATGGCTTTAAAATGGATTTGGAGCATGGAGACGATTATCTCGGGATTGCAAGATAACCAAACAAAACTTTTAGTGGATTTCTACTTATTTTATTAAATATCATCTCCACCAAACAGGACAAGCTTGCATCTGTTATAGTTTTGGAGAAAAATGTGTTCATTTCATGTATGCGCGAAATGCCTTAAAAATGGCTTTAAAATGGATTTGGAGCATGGAGACGATTATCTCGGGATTGCAAGATAACCAAACAAAACTTTTAGTGGATTTCTACTTATTTTATTAAATATCATCTCCACCAAACAGGACAAGCTTGCATCTGTTATAGTTTTGGAGAAAAATGTGTTCATTTCATGTATGCGCGAAATGCCTTAAAAATGGCTTTAAAATGGATTTGGAGCATGGAGACGATTATCTCGGGATTGCAAGATAACCAAACAAAACTTTTAGTGGATTTCTACTTATTTTATTAAATATCATCTCCACCAAACAGGACAAGCTTGCATCTGTTATAGTTTTGGAGAAAAATGTGTTCATTTCATGTATGCGCGAAATGCCTTAAAAATGGCTTTAAAATGGATTTGGAGCATGGAGACGATTATCTCGGGATTGCAAGATAACCAAACAAAACTTTTAGTGGATTTCTACTTATTTTATTAAATATCATCTCCACCAAACAGGACAAGCTTGCATCTGTTATAGTTTTGGAGAAAAATGTGTTCATTTCATGTATGCGCGAAATGCCTTAAAAATGGCTTTAAAATGGATTTGGAGCATGGAGACGATTATCTCGGGATTGCAAGATAACCAAACAAAACTTTTAGTGGATTTCTACTTATTTTATTAAATATCATCTCCACCAAACAGGACAAGCTTGCATCTGTTATAGTTTTGGAGAAAAATGTGTTCATTTCATGTATGCGCGAAATGCCTTAAAAATGGCTTTAAAATGGATTTGGAGCATGGAGACGATTATCTCGGGATTGCAAGATAACCAAACAAAACTTTTAGTGGATTTCTACTTATTTTATTAAATATCATCTCCACCAAACAGGACAAGCTTGCATCTGTTATAGTTTTGGAGAAAAATGTGTTCATTTCATGTATGCGCGAAATGCCTTAAAAATGGCTTTAAAATGGATTTGGAGCATGGAGACGATTATCTCGGGATTGCAAGATAACCAAACAAAACTTTTAGTGGATTTCTACTTATTTTATTAAATATCATCTCCACCAAACAGGACAAGCTTGCATCTGTTATAGTTTTGGAGAAAAATGTGTTCATTTCATGTATGCGCGAAATGCCTTAAAAATGGCTTTAAAATGGATTTGGAGCATGGAGACGATTATCTCGGGATTGCAAGATAACCAAACAAAACTTTTAGTGGATTTCTACTTATTTTATTAAATATCATCTCCACCAAACAGGACAAGCTTGCATCTGTTATAGTTTTGGAGAAAAATGTGTTCATTTCATGTATGCGCGAAATGCCTTAAAAATGGCTTTAAAATGGATTTGGAGCATGGAGACGATTATCTCGGGATTGCAAGATAACCAAACAAAACTTTTAGTGGATTTCTACTTATTTTATTAAATATCATCTCCACCAAACAGGACAAGCTTGCATCTGTTATAGTTTTGGAGAAAAATGTGTTCATTTCATGTATGCGCGAAATGCCTTAAAAATGGCTTTAAAATGGATTTGGAGCATGGAGACGATTATCTCGGGATTGCAAGATAACCAAACAAAACTTTTAGTGGATTTCTACTTATTTTATTAAATATCATCTCCACCAAACAGGACAAGCTTGCATCTGTTATAGTTTTGGAGAAAAATGTGTTCATTTCATGTATGCGCGAAATGCCTTAAAAATGGCTTTAAAATGGATTTGGAGCATGGAGACGATTATCTCGGGATTGCAAGATAACCAAACAAAACTTTTAGTGGATTTCTACTTATTTTATTAAATATCATCTCCACCAAACAGGACAAGCTTGCATCTGTTATAGTTTTGGAGAAAAATGTGTTCATTTCATGTATGCGCGAAATGCCTTAAAAATGGCTTTAAAATGGATTTGGAGCATGGAGACGATTATCTCGGGATTGCAAGATAACCAAACAAAACTTTTAGTGGATTTCTACTTATTTTATTAAATATCATCTCCACCAAACAGGACAAGCTTGCATCTGTTATAGTTTTGGAGAAAAATGTGTTCATTTCATGTATGCGCGAAATGCCTTAAAAATGGCTTTAAAATGGATTTGGAGCATGGAGACGATTATCTCGGGATTGCAAGATAACCAAACAAAACTTTTAGTGGATTTCTACTTATTTTATTAAATATCATCTCCACCAAACAGGACAAGCTTGCATCTGTTATAGTTTTGGAGAAAAATGTGTTCATTTCATGTATGCGCGAAATGCCTTAAAAATGGCTTTAAAATGGATTTGGAGCATGGAGACGATTATCTCGGGATTGCAAGATAACCAAACAAAACTTTTAGTGGATTTCTACTTATTTTATTAAATATCATCTCCACCAAACAGGACAAGCTTGCATCTGTTATAGTTTTGGAGAAAAATGTGTTCATTTCATGTATGCGCGAAATGCCTTAAAAATGGCTTTAAAATGGATTTGGAGCATGGAGACGATTATCTCGGGATTGCAAGATAACCAAACAAAACTTTTAGTGGATTTCTACTTATTTTATTAAATATCATCTCCACCAAACAGGACAAGCTTGCATCTGTTATAGTTTTGGAGAAAAATGTGTTCATTTCATGTATGCGCGAAATGCCTTAAAAATGGCTTTAAAATGGATTTGGAGCATGGAGACGATTATCTCGGGATTGCAAGATAACCAAACAAAACTTTTAGTGGATTTCTACTTATTTTATTAAATATCATCTCCACCAAACAGGACAAGCTTGCATCTGTTATAGTTTTGGAGAAAAATGTGTTCATTTCATGTATGCGCGAAATGCCTTAAAAATGGCTTTAAAATGGATTTGGAGCATGGAGACGATTATCTCGGGATTGCAAGATAACCAAACAAAACTTTTAGTGGATTTCTACTTATTTTATTAAATATCATCTCCACCAAACAGGACAAGCTTGCATCTGTTATAGTTTTGGAGAAAAATGTGTTCATTTCATGTATGCGCGAAATGCCTTAAAAATGGCTTTAAAATGGATTTGGAGCATGGAGACGATTATCTCGGGATTGCAAGATAACCAAACAAAACTTTTAGTGGATTTCTACTTATTTTATTAAATATCATCTCCACCAAACAGGACAAGCTTGCATCTGTTATAGTTTTGGAGAAAAATGTGTTCATTTCATGTATGCGCGAAATGCCTTAAAAATGGCTTTAAAATGGATTTGGAGCATGGAGACGATTATCTCGGGATTGCAAGATAACCAAACAAAACTTTTAGTGGATTTCTACTTATTTTATTAAATATCATCTCCACCAAACAGGACAAGCTTGCATCTGTTATAGTTTTGGAGAAAAATGTGTTCATTTCATGTATGCGCGAAATGCCTTAAAAATGGCTTTAAAATGGATTTGGAGCATGGAGACGATTATCTCGGGATTGCAAGATAACCAAACAAAACTTTTAGTGGATTTCTACTTATTTTATTAAATATCATCTCCACCAAACAGGACAAGCTTGCATCTGTTATAGTTTTGGAGAAAAATGTGTTCATTTCATGTATGCGCGAAATGCCTTAAAAATGGCTTTAAAATGGATTTGGAGCATGGAGACGATTATCTCGGGATTGCAAGATAACCAAACAAAACTTTTAGTGGATTTCTACTTATTTTATTAAATATCATCTCCACCAAACAGGACAAGCTTGCATCTGTTATAGTTTTGGAGAAAAATGTGTTCATTTCATGTATGCGCGAAATGCCTTAAAAATGGCTTTAAAATGGATTTGGAGCATGGAGACGATTATCTCGGGATTGCAAGATAACCAAACAAAACTTTTAGTGGATTTCTACTTATTTTATTAAATATCATCTCCACCAAACAGGACAAGCTTGCATCTGTTATAGTTTTGGAGAAAAATGTGTTCATTTCATGTATGCGCGAAATGCCTTAAAAATGGCTTTAAAATGGATTTGGAGCATGGAGACGATTATCTCGGGATTGCAAGATAACCAAACAAAACTTTTAGTGGATTTCTACTTATTTTATTAAATATCATCTCCACCAAACAGGACAAGCTTGCATCTGTTATAGTTTTGGAGAAAAATGTGTTCATTTCATGTATGCGCGAAATGCCTTAAAAATGGCTTTAAAATGGATTTGGAGCATGGAGACGATTATCTCGGGATTGCAAGATAACCAAACAAAACTTTTAGTGGATTTCTACTTATTTTATTAAATATCATCTCCACCAAACAGGACAAGCTTGCATCTGTTATAGTTTTGGAGAAAAATGTGTTCATTTCATGTATGCGCGAAATGCCTTAAAAATGGCTTTAAAATGGATTTGGAGCATGGAGACGATTATCTCGGGATTGCAAGATAACCAAACAAAACTTTTAGTGGATTTCTACTTATTTTATTAAATATCATCTCCACCAAACAGGACAAGCTTGCATCTGTTATAGTTTTGGAGAAAAATGTGTTCATTTCATGTATGCGCGAAATGCCTTAAAAATGGCTTTAAAATGGATTTGGAGCATGGAGACGATTATCTCGGGATTGCAAGATAACCAAACAAAACTTTTAGTGGATTTCTACTTATTTTATTAAATATCATCTCCACCAAACAGGACAAGCTTGCATCTGTTATAGTTTTGGAGAAAAATGTGTTCATTTCATGTATGCGCGAAATGCCTTAAAAATGGCTTTAAAATGGATTTGGAGCATGGAGACGATTATCTCGGGATTGCAAGATAACCAAACAAAACTTTTAGTGGATTTCTACTTATTTTATTAAATATCATCTCCACCAAACAGGACAAGCTTGCATCTGTTATAGTTTTGGAGAAAAATGTGTTCATTTCATGTATGCGCGAAATGCCTTAAAAATGGCTTTAAAATGGATTTGGAGCATGGAGACGATTATCTCGGGATTGCAAGATAACCAAACAAAACTTTTAGTGGATTTCTACTTATTTTATTAAATATCATCTCCACCAAACAGGACAAGCTTGCATCTGTTATAGTTTTGGAGAAAAATGTGTTCATTTCATGTATGCGCGAAATGCCTTAAAAATGGCTTTAAAATGGATTTGGAGCATGGAGACGATTATCTCGGGATTGCAAGATAACCAAACAAAACTTTTAGTGGATTTCTACTTATTTTATTAAATATCATCTCCACCAAACAGGACAAGCTTGCATCTGTTATAGTTTTGGAGAAAAATGTGTTCATTTCATGTATGCGCGAAATGCCTTAAAAATGGCTTTAAAATGGATTTGGAGCATGGAGACGATTATCTCGGGATTGCAAGATAACCAAACAAAACTTTTAGTGGATTTCTACTTATTTTATTAAATATCATCTCCACCAAACAGGACAAGCTTGCATCTGTTATAGTTTTGGAGAAAAATGTGTTCATTTCATGTATGCGCGAAATGCCTTAAAAATGGCTTTAAAATGGATTTGGAGCATGGAGACGATTATCTCGGGATTGCAAGATAACCAAACAAAACTTTTAGTGGATTTCTACTTATTTTATTAAATATCATCTCCACCAAACAGGACAAGCTTGCATCTGTTATAGTTTTGGAGAAAAATGTGTTCATTTCATGTATGCGCGAAATGCCTTAAAAATGGCTTTAAAATGGATTTGGAGCATGGAGACGATTATCTCGGGATTGCAAGATAACCAAACAAAACTTTTAGTGGATTTCTACTTATTTTATTAAATATCATCTCCACCAAACAGGACAAGCTTGCATCTGTTATAGTTTTGGAGAAAAATGTGTTCATTTCATGTATGCGCGAAATGCCTTAAAAATGGCTTTAAAATGGATTTGGAGCATGGAGACGATTATCTCGGGATTGCAAGATAACCAAACAAAACTTTTAGTGGATTTCTACTTATTTTATTAAATATCATCTCCACCAAACAGGACAAGCTTGCATCTGTTATAGTTTTGGAGAAAAATGTGTTCATTTCATGTATGCGCGAAATGCCTTAAAAATGGCTTTAAAATGGATTTGGAGCATGGAGACGATTATCTCGGGATTGCAAGATAACCAAACAAAACTTTTAGTGGATTTCTACTTATTTTATTAAATATCATCTCCACCAAACAGGACAAGCTTGCATCTGTTATAGTTTTGGAGAAAAATGTGTTCATTTCATGTATGCGCGAAATGCCTTAAAAATGGCTTTAAAATGGATTTGGAGCATGGAGACGATTATCTCGGGATTGCAAGATAACCAAACAAAACTTTTAGTGGATTTCTACTTATTTTATTAAATATCATCTCCACCAAACAGGACAAGCTTGCATCTGTTATAGTTTTGGAGAAAAATGTGTTCATTTCATGTATGCGCGAAATGCCTTAAAAATGGCTTTAAAATGGATTTGGAGCATGGAGACGATTATCTCGGGATTGCAAGATAACCAAACAAAACTTTTAGTGGATTTCTACTTATTTTATTAAATATCATCTCCACCAAACAGGACAAGCTTGCATCTGTTATAGTTTTGGAGAAAAATGTGTTCATTTCATGTATGCGCGAAATGCCTTAAAAATGGCTTTAAAATGGATTTGGAGCATGGAGACGATTATCTCGGGATTGCAAGATAACCAAACAAAACTTTTAGTGGATTTCTACTTATTTTATTAAATATCATCTCCACCAAACAGGACAAGCTTGCATCTGTTATAGTTTTGGAGAAAAATGTGTTCATTTCATGTATGCGCGAAATGCCTTAAAAATGGCTTTAAAATGGATTTGGAGCATGGAGACGATTATCTCGGGATTGCAAGATAACCAAACAAAACTTTTAGTGGATTTCTACTTATTTTATTAAATATCATCTCCACCAAACAGGACAAGCTTGCATCTGTTATAGTTTTGGAGAAAAATGTGTTCATTTCATGTATGCGCGAAATGCCTTAAAAATGGCTTTAAAATGGATTTGGAGCATGGAGACGATTATCTCGGGATTGCAAGATAACCAAACAAAACTTTTAGTGGATTTCTACTTATTTTATTAAATATCATCTCCACCAAACAGGACAAGCTTGCATCTGTTATAGTTTTGGAGAAAAATGTGTTCATTTCATGTATGCGCGAAATGCCTTAAAAATGGCTTTAAAATGGATTTGGAGCATGGAGACGATTATCTCGGGATTGCAAGATAACCAAACAAAACTTTTAGTGGATTTCTACTTATTTTATTAAATATCATCTCCACCAAACAGGACAAGCTTGCATCTGTTATAGTTTTGGAGAAAAATGTGTTCATTTCATGTATGCGCGAAATGCCTTAAAAATGGCTTTAAAATGGATTTGGAGCATGGAGACGATTATCTCGGGATTGCAAGATAACCAAACAAAACTTTTAGTGGATTTCTACTTATTTTATTAAATATCATCTCCACCAAACAGGACAAGCTTGCATCTGTTATAGTTTTGGAGAAAAATGTGTTCATTTCATGTATGCGCGAAATGCCTTAAAAATGGCTTTAAAATGGATTTGGAGCATGGAGACGATTATCTCGGGATTGCAAGATAACCAAACAAAACTTTTAGTGGATTTCTACTTATTTTATTAAATATCATCTCCACCAAACAGGACAAGCTTGCATCTGTTATAGTTTTGGAGAAAAATGTGTTCATTTCATGTATGCGCGAAATGCCTTAAAAATGGCTTTAAAATGGATTTGGAGCATGGAGACGATTATCTCGGGATTGCAAGATAACCAAACAAAACTTTTAGTGGATTTCTACTTATTTTATTAAATATCATCTCCACCAAACAGGACAAGCTTGCATCTGTTATAGTTTTGGAGAAAAATGTGTTCATTTCATGTATGCGCGAAATGCACTTAAAAATGGCTTTAAAATGGATTTGGAGCATGGAGACGATTATCTCGGGATTGCAAGATAACCAAACAAAACTTTTAGTGGATTTCTACTTATTTTATTAAATATCATCTCCACCAAACAGGACAAGCTTGCATCTGTTATAGTTTTGGAGAAAAATGTGTTCATTTCATGTATGCGCGAAATGCCTTAAAAATGGCTTTAAAATGGATTTGGAGCATGGAGACGATTATCTCGGGATTGCAAGATAACCAAACAAAACTTTTAGTGGATTTCTACTTATTTTATTAAATATCATCTCCACCAAACAGGACAAGCTTGCATCTGTTATAGTTTTGGAGAAAAATGTGTTCATTTCATGTATGCGCGAAATGCCTTAAAAATGGCTTTAAAATGGATTTGGAGCATGGAGACGATTATCTCGGGATTGCAAGATAACCAAACAAAACTTTTAGTGGATTTCTACTTATTTTATTAAATATCATCTCCACCAAACAGGACAAGCTTGCATCTGTTATAGTTTTGGAGAAAAATGTGTTCATTTCATGTATGCGCGAAATGCCTTAAAAATGGCTTTAAAATGGATTTGGAGCATGGAGACGATTATCTCGGGATTGCAAGATAACCAAACAAAACTTTTAGTGGATTTCTACTTATTTTATTAAATATCATCTCCACCAAACAGGACAAGCTTGCATCTGTTATAGTTTTGGAGAAAAATGTGTTCATTTCATGTATGCGCGAAATGCCTTAAAAATGGCTTTAAAATGGATTTGGAGCATGGAGACGATTATCTCGGGATTGCAAGATAACCAAACAAAACTTTTAGTGGATTTCTACTTATTTTATTAAATATCATCTCCACCAAACAGGACAAGCTTGCATCTGTTATAGTTTTGGAGAAAAATGTGTTCATTTCATGTATGCGCGAAATGCCTTAAAAATGGCTTTAAAATGGATTTGGAGCATGGAGACGATTATCTCGGGATTGCAAGATAACCAAACAAAACTTTTAGTGGATTTCTACTTATTTTATTAAATATCATCTCCACCAAACAGGACAAGCTTGCATCTGTTATAGTTTTGGAGAAAAATGTGTTCATTTCATGTATGCGCGAAATGCCTTAAAAATGGCTTTAAAATGGATTTGGAGCATGGAGACGATTATCTCGGGATTGCAAGATAACCAAACAAAACTTTTAGTGGATTTCTACTTATTTTATTAAATATCATCTCCACCAAACAGGACAAGCTTGCATCTGTTATAGTTTTGGAGAAAAATGTGTTCATTTCATGTATGCGCGAAATGCCTTAAAAATGGCTTTAAAATGGATTTGGAGCATGGAGACGATTATCTCGGGATTGCAAGATAACCAAACAAAACTTTTAGTGGATTTCTACTTATTTTATTAAATATCATCTCCACCAAACAGGACAAGCTTGCATCTGTTATAGTTTTGGAGAAAAATGTGTTCATTTCATGTATGCGCGAAATGCCTTAAAAATGGCTTTAAAATGGATTTGGAGCATGGAGACGATTATCTCGGGATTGCAAGATAACCAAACAAAACTTTTAGTGGATTTCTACTTATTTTATTAAATATCATCTCCACCAAACAGGACAAGCTTGCATCTGTTATAGTTTTGGAGAAAAATGTGTTCATTTCATGTATGCGCGAAATGCCTTAAAAATGGCTTTAAAATGGATTTGGAGCATGGAGACGATTATCTCGGGATTGCAAGATAACCAAACAAAACTTTTAGTGGATTTCTACTTATTTTATTAAATATCATCTCCACCAAACAGGACAAGCTTGCATCTGTTATAGTTTTGGAGAAAAATGTGTTCATTTCATGTATGCGCGAAATGCCTTAAAAATGGCTTTAAAATGGATTTGGAGCATGGAGACGATTATCTCGGGATTGCAAGATAACCAAACAAAACTTTTAGTGGATTTCTACTTATTTTATTAAATATCATCTCCACCAAACAGGACAAGCTTGCATCTGTTATAGTTTTGGAGAAAAATGTGTTCATTTCATGTATGCGCGAAATGCCTTAAAAATGGCTTTAAAATGGATTTGGAGCATGGAGACGATTATCTCGGGATTGCAAGATAACCAAACAAAACTTTTAGTGGATTTCTACTTATTTTATTAAATATCATCTCCACCAAACAGGACAAGCTTGCATCTGTTATAGTTTTGGAGAAAAATGTGTTCATTTCATGTATGCGCGAAATGCCTTAAAAATGGCTTTAAAATGGATTTGGAGCATGGAGACGATTATCTCGGGATTGCAAGATAACCAAACAAAACTTTTAGTGGATTTCTACTTATTTTATTAAATATCATCTCCACCAAACAGGACAAGCTTGCATCTGTTATAGTTTTGGAGAAAAATGTGTTCATTTCATGTATGCGCGAAATGCCTTAAAAATGGCTTTAAAATGGATTTGGAGCATGGAGACGATTATCTCGGGATTGCAAGATAACCAAACAAAACTTTTAGTGGATTTCTACTTATTTTATTAAATATCATCTCCACCAAACAGGACAAGCTTGCATCTGTTATAGTTTTGGAGAAAAATGTGTTCATTTCATGTATGCGCGAAATGCCTTAAAAATGGCTTTAAAATGGATTTGGAGCATGGAGACGATTATCTCGGGATTGCAAGATAACCAAACAAAACTTTTAGTGGATTTCTACTTATTTTATTAAATATCATCTCCACCAAACAGGACAAGCTTGCATCTGTTATAGTTTTGGAGAAAAATGTGTTCATTTCATGTATGCGCGAAATGCCTTAAAAATGGCTTTAAAATGGATTTGGAGCATGGAGACGATTATCTCGGGATTGCAAGATAACCAAACAAAACTTTTAGTGGATTTCTACTTATTTTATTAAATATCATCTCCACCAAACAGGACAAGCTTGCATCTGTTATAGTTTTGGAGAAAAATGTGTTCATTTCATGTATGCGCGAAATGCCTTAAAAATGGCTTTAAAATGGATTTGGAGCATGGAGACGATTATCTCGGGATTGCAAGATAACCAAACAAAACTTTTAGTGGATTTCTACTTATTTTATTAAATATCATCTCCACCAAACAGGACAAGCTTGCATCTGTTATAGTTTTGGAGAAAAATGTGTTCATTTCATGTATGCGCGAAATGCCTTAAAAATGGCTTTAAAATGGATTTGGAGCATGGAGACGATTATCTCGGGATTGCAAGATAACCAAACAAAACTTTTAGTGGATTTCTACTTATTTTATTAAATATCATCTCCACCAAACAGGACAAGCTTGCATCTGTTATAGTTTTGGAGAAAAATGTGTTCATTTCATGTATGCGCGAAATGCCTTAAAAATGGCTTTAAAATGGATTTGGAGCATGGAGACGATTATCTCGGGATTGCAAGATAACCAAACAAAACTTTTAGTGGATTTCTACTTATTTTATTAAATATCATCTCCACCAAACAGGACAAGCTTGCATCTGTTATAGTTTTGGAGAAAAATGTGTTCATTTCATGTATGCGCGAAATGCCTTAAAAATGGCTTTAAAATGGATTTGGAGCATGGAGACGATTATCTCGGGATTGCAAGATAACCAAACAAAACTTTTAGTGGATTTCTACTTATTTTATTAAATATCATCTCCACCAAACAGGACAAGCTTGCATCTGTTATAGTTTTGGAGAAAAATGTGTTCATTTCATGTATGCGCGAAATGCCTTAAAAATGGCTTTAAAATGGATTTGGAGCATGGAGACGATTATCTCGGGATTGCAAGATAACCAAACAAAACTTTTAGTGGATTTCTACTTATTTTATTAAATATCATCTCCACCAAACAGGACAAGCTTGCATCTGTTATAGTTTTGGAGAAAAATGTGTTCATTTCATGTATGCGCGAAATGCCTTAAAAATGGCTTTAAAATGGATTTGGAGCATGGAGACGATTATCTCGGGATTGCAAGATAACCAAACAAAACTTTTAGTGGATTTCTACTTATTTTATTAAATATCATCTCCACCAAACAGGACAAGCTTGCATCTGTTATAGTTTTGGAGAAAAATGTGTTCATTTCATGTATGCGCGAAATGCCTTAAAAATGGCTTTAAAATGGATTTGGAGCATGGAGACGATTATCTCGGGATTGCAAGATAACCAAACAAAACTTTTAGTGGATTTCTACTTATTTTATTAAATATCATCTCCACCAAACAGGACAAGCTTGCATCTGTTATAGTTTTGGAGAAAAATGTGTTCATTTCATGTATGCGCGAAATGCCTTAAAAATGGCTTTAAAATGGATTTGGAGCATGGAGACGATTATCTCGGGATTGCAAGATAACCAAACAAAACTTTTAGTGGATTTCTACTTATTTTATTAAATATCATCTCCACCAAACAGGACAAGCTTGCATCTGTTATAGTTTTGGAGAAAAATGTGTTCATTTCATGTATGCGCGAAATGCCTTAAAAATGGCTTTAAAATGGATTTGGAGCATGGAGACGATTATCTCGGGATTGCAAGATAACCAAACAAAACTTTTAGTGGATTTCTACTTATTTTATTAAATATCATCTCCACCAAACAGGACAAGCTTGCATCTGTTATAGTTTTGGAGAAAAATGTGTTCATTTCATGTATGCGCGAAATGCCTTAAAAATGGCTTTAAAATGGATTTGGAGCATGGAGACGATTATCTCGGGATTGCAAGATAACCAAACAAAACTTTTAGTGGATTTCTACTTATTTTATTAAATATCATCTCCACCAAACAGGACAAGCTTGCATCTGTTATAGTTTTGGAGAAAAATGTGTTCATTTCATGTATGCGCGAAATGCCTTAAAAATGGCTTTAAAATGGATTTGGAGCATGGAGACGATTATCTCGGGATTGCAAGATAACCAAACAAAACTTTTAGTGGATTTCTACTTATTTTATTAAATATCATCTCCACCAAACAGGACAAGCTTGCATCTGTTATAGTTTTGGAGAAAAATGTGTTCATTTCATGTATGCGCGAAATGCCTTAAAAATGGCTTTAAAATGGATTTGGAGCATGGAGACGATTATCTCGGGATTGCAAGATAACCAAACAAAACTTTTAGTGGATTTCTACTTATTTTATTAAATATCATCTCCACCAAACAGGACAAGCTTGCATCTGTTATAGTTTTGGAGAAAAATGTGTTCATTTCATGTATGCGCGAAATGCCTTAAAAATGGCTTTAAAATGGATTTGGAGCATGGAGACGATTATCTCGGGATTGCAAGATAACCAAACAAAACTTTTAGTGGATTTCTACTTATTTTATTAAATATCATCTCCACCAAACAGGACAAGCTTGCATCTGTTATAGTTTTGGAGAAAAATGTGTTCATTTCATGTATGCGCGAAATGCCTTAAAAATGGCTTTAAAATGGATTTGGAGCATGGAGACGATTATCTCGGGATTGCAAGATAACCAAACAAAACTTTTAGTGGATTTCTACTTATTTTATTAAATATCATCTCCACCAAACAGGACAAGCTTGCATCTGTTATAGTTTTGGAGAAAAATGTGTTCATTTCATGTATGCGCGAAATGCCTTAAAAATGGCTTTAAAATGGATTTGGAGCATGGAGACGATTATCTCGGGATTGCAAGATAACCAAACAAAACTTTTAGTGGATTTCTACTTATTTTATTAAATATCATCTCCACCAAACAGGACAAGCTTGCATCTGTTATAGTTTTGGAGAAAAATGTGTTCATTTCATGTATGCGCGAAATGCCTTAAAAATGGCTTTAAAATGGATTTGGAGCATGGAGACGATTATCTCGGGATTGCAAGATAACCAAACAAAACTTTTAGTGGATTTCTACTTATTTTATTAAATATCATCTCCACCAAACAGGACAAGCTTGCATCTGTTATAGTTTTGGAGAAAAATGTGTTCATTTCATGTATGCGCGAAATGCCTTAAAAATGGCTTTAAAATGGATTTGGAGCATGGAGACGATTATCTCGGGATTGCAAGATAACCAAACAAAACTTTTAGTGGATTTCTACTTATTTTATTAAATATCATCTCCACCAAACAGGACAAGCTTGCATCTGTTATAGTTTTGGAGAAAAATGTGTTCATTTCATGTATGCGCGAAATGCCTTAAAAATGGCTTTAAAATGGATTTGGAGCATGGAGACGATTATCTCGGGATTGCAAGATAACCAAACAAAACTTTTAGTGGATTTCTACTTATTTTATTAAATATCATCTCCACCAAACAGGACAAGCTTGCATCTGTTATAGTTTTGGAGAAAAATGTGTTCATTTCATGTATGCGCGAAATGCCTTAAAAATGGCTTTAAAATGGATTTGGAGCATGGAGACGATTATCTCGGGATTGCAAGATAACCAAACAAAACTTTTAGTGGATTTCTACTTATTTTATTAAATATCATCTCCACCAAACAGGACAAGCTTGCATCTGTTATAGTTTTGGAGAAAAATGTGTTCATTTCATGTATGCGCGAAATGCCTTAAAAATGGCTTTAAAATGGATTTGGAGCATGGAGACGATTATCTCGGGATTGCAAGATAACCAAACAAAACTTTTAGTGGATTTCTACTTATTTTATTAAATATCATCTCCACCAAACAGGACAAGCTTGCATCTGTTATAGTTTTGGAGAAAAATGTGTTCATTTCATGTATGCGCGAAATGCCTTAAAAATGGCTTTAAAATGGATTTGGAGCATGGAGACGATTATCTCGGGATTGCAAGATAACCAAACAAAACTTTTAGTGGATTTCTACTTATTTTATTAAATATCATCTCCACCAAACAGGACAAGCTTGCATCTGTTATAGTTTTGGAGAAAAATGTGTTCATTTCATGTATGCGCGAAATGCCTTAAAAATGGCTTTAAAATGGATTTGGAGCATGGAGACGATTATCTCGGGATTGCAAGATAACCAAACAAAACTTTTAGTGGATTTCTACTTATTTTATTAAATATCATCTCCACCAAACAGGACAAGCTTGCATCTGTTATAGTTTTGGAGAAAAATGTGTTCATTTCATGTATGCGCGAAATGCCTTAAAAATGGCTTTAAAATGGATTTGGAGCATGGAGACGATTATCTCGGGATTGCAAGATAACCAAACAAAACTTTTAGTGGATTTCTACTTATTTTATTAAATATCATCTCCACCAAACAGGACAAGCTTGCATCTGTTATAGTTTTGGAGAAAAATGTGTTCATTTCATGTATGCGCGAAATGCCTTAAAAATGGCTTTAAAATGGATTTGGAGCATGGAGACGATTATCTCGGGATTGCAAGATAACCAAACAAAACTTTTAGTGGATTTCTACTTATTTTATTAAATATCATCTCCACCAAACAGGACAAGCTTGCATCTGTTATAGTTTTGGAGAAAAATGTGTTCATTTCATGTATGCGCGAAATGCCTTAAAAATGGCTTTAAAATGGATTTGGAGCATGGAGACGATTATCTCGGGATTGCAAGATAACCAAACAAAACTTTTAGTGGATTTCTACTTATTTTATTAAATATCATCTCCACCAAACAGGACAAGCTTGCATCTGTTATAGTTTTGGAGAAAAATGTGTTCATTTCATGTATGCGCGAAATGCCTTAAAAATGGCTTTAAAATGGATTTGGAGCATGGAGACGATTATCTCGGGATTGCAAGATAACCAAACAAAACTTTTAGTGGATTTCTACTTATTTTATTAAATATCATCTCCACCAAACAGGACAAGCTTGCATCTGTTATAGTTTTGGAGAAAAATGTGTTCATTTCATGTATGCGCGAAATGCCTTAAAAATGGCTTTAAAATGGATTTGGAGCATGGAGACGATTATCTCGGGATTGCAAGATAACCAAACAAAACTTTTAGTGGATTTCTACTTATTTTATTAAATATCATCTCCACCAAACAGGACAAGCTTGCATCTGTTATAGTTTTGGAGAAAAATGTGTTCATTTCATGTATGCGCGAAATGCCTTAAAAATGGCTTTAAAATGGATTTGGAGCATGGAGACGATTATCTCGGGATTGCAAGATAACCAAACAAAACTTTTAGTGGATTTCTACTTATTTTATTAAATATCATCTCCACCAAACAGGACAAGCTTGCATCTGTTATAGTTTTGGAGAAAAATGTGTTCATTTCATGTATGCGCGAAATGCCTTAAAAATGGCTTTAAAATGGATTTGGAGCATGGAGACGATTATCTCGGGATTGCAAGATAACCAAACAAAACTTTTAGTGGATTTCTACTTATTTTATTAAATATCATCTCCACCAAACAGGACAAGCTTGCATCTGTTATAGTTTTGGAGAAAAATGTGTTCATTTCATGTATGCGCGAAATGCCTTAAAAATGGCTTTAAAATGGATTTGGAGCATGGAGACGATTATCTCGGGATTGCAAGATAACCAAACAAAACTTTTAGTGGATTTCTACTTATTTTATTAAATATCATCTCCACCAAACAGGACAAGCTTGCATCTGTTATAGTTTTGGAGAAAAATGTGTTCATTTCATGTATGCGCGAAATGCCTTAAAAATGGCTTTAAAATGGATTTGGAGCATGGAGACGATTATCTCGGGATTGCAAGATAACCAAACAAAACTTTTAGTGGATTTCTACTTATTTTATTAAATATCATCTCCACCAAACAGGACAAGCTTGCATCTGTTATAGTTTTGGAGAAAAATGTGTTCATTTCATGTATGCGCGAAATGCCTTAAAAATGGCTTTAAAATGGATTTGGAGCATGGAGACGATTATCTCGGGATTGCAAGATAACCAAACAAAACTTTTAGTGGATTTCTACTTATTTTATTAAATATCATCTCCACCAAACAGGACAAGCTTGCATCTGTTATAGTTTTGGAGAAAAATGTGTTCATTTCATGTATGCGCGAAATGCCTTAAAAATGGCTTTAAAATGGATTTGGAGCATGGAGACGATTATCTCGGGATTGCAAGATAACCAAACAAAACTTTTAGTGGATTTCTACTTATTTTATTAAATATCATCTCCACCAAACAGGACAAGCTTGCATCTGTTATAGTTTTGGAGAAAAATGTGTTCATTTCATGTATGCGCGAAATGCCTTAAAAATGGCTTTAAAATGGATTTGGAGCATGGAGACGATTATCTCGGGATTGCAAGATAACCAAACAAAACTTTTAGTGGATTTCTACTTATTTTATTAAATATCATCTCCACCAAACAGGACAAGCTTGCATCTGTTATAGTTTTGGAGAAAAATGTGTTCATTTCATGTATGCGCGAAATGCCTTAAAAATGGCTTTAAAATGGATTTGGAGCATGGAGACGATTATCTCGGGATTGCAAGATAACCAAACAAAACTTTTAGTGGATTTCTACTTATTTTATTAAATATCATCTCCACCAAACAGGACAAGCTTGCATCTGTTATAGTTTTGGAGAAAAATGTGTTCATTTCATGTATGCGCGAAATGCCTTAAAAATGGCTTTAAAATGGATTTGGAGCATGGAGACGATTATCTCGGGATTGCAAGATAACCAAACAAAACTTTTAGTGGATTTCTACTTATTTTATTAAATATCATCTCCACCAAACAGGACAAGCTTGCATCTGTTATAGTTTTGGAGAAAAATGTGTTCATTTCATGTATGCGCGAAATGCCTTAAAAATGGCTTTAAAATGGATTTGGAGCATGGAGACGATTATCTCGGGATTGCAAGATAACCAAACAAAACTTTTAGTGGATTTCTACTTATTTTATTAAATATCATCTCCACCAAACAGGACAAGCTTGCATCTGTTATAGTTTTGGAGAAAAATGTGTTCATTTCATGTATGCGCGAAATGCCTTAAAAATGGCTTTAAAATGGATTTGGAGCATGGAGACGATTATCTCGGGATTGCAAGATAACCAAACAAAACTTTTAGTGGATTTCTACTTATTTTATTAAATATCATCTCCACCAAACAGGACAAGCTTGCATCTGTTATAGTTTTGGAGAAAAATGTGTTCATTTCATGTATGCGCGAAATGCCTTAAAAATGGCTTTAAAATGGATTTGGAGCATGGAGACGATTATCTCGGGATTGCAAGATAACCAAACAAAACTTTTAGTGGATTTCTACTTATTTTATTAAATATCATCTCCACCAAACAGGACAAGCTTGCATCTGTTATAGTTTTGGAGAAAAATGTGTTCATTTCATGTATGCGCGAAATGCCTTAAAAATGGCTTTAAAATGGATTTGGAGCATGGAGACGATTATCTCGGGATTGCAAGATAACCAAACAAAACTTTTAGTGGATTTCTACTTATTTTATTAAATATCATCTCCACCAAACAGGACAAGCTTGCATCTGTTATAGTTTTGGAGAAAAATGTGTTCATTTCATGTATGCGCGAAATGCCTTAAAAATGGCTTTAAAATGGATTTGGAGCATGGAGACGATTATCTCGGGATTGCAAGATAACCAAACAAAACTTTTAGTGGATTTCTACTTATTTTATTAAATATCATCTCCACCAAACAGGACAAGCTTGCATCTGTTATAGTTTTGGAGAAAAATGTGTTCATTTCATGTATGCGCGAAATGCCTTAAAAATGGCTTTAAAATGGATTTGGAGCATGGAGACGATTATCTCGGGATTGCAAGATAACCAAACAAAACTTTTAGTGGATTTCTACTTATTTTATTAAATATCATCTCCACCAAACAGGACAAGCTTGCATCTGTTATAGTTTTGGAGAAAAATGTGTTCATTTCATGTATGCGCGAAATGCCTTAAAAATGGCTTTAAAATGGATTTGGAGCATGGAGACGATTATCTCGGGATTGCAAGATAACCAAACAAAACTTTTAGTGGATTTCTACTTATTTTATTAAATATCATCTCCACCAAACAGGACAAGCTTGCATCTGTTATAGTTTTGGAGAAAAATGTGTTCATTTCATGTATGCGCGAAATGCCTTAAAAATGGCTTTAAAATGGATTTGGAGCATGGAGACGATTATCTCGGGATTGCAAGATAACCAAACAAAACTTTTAGTGGATTTCTACTTATTTTATTAAATATCATCTCCACCAAACAGGACAAGCTTGCATCTGTTATAGTTTTGGAGAAAAATGTGTTCATTTCATGTATGCGCGAAATGCCTTAAAAATGGCTTTAAAATGGATTTGGAGCATGGAGACGATTATCTCGGGATTGCAAGATAACCAAACAAAACTTTTAGTGGATTTCTACTTATTTTATTAAATATCATCTCCACCAAACAGGACAAGCTTGCATCTGTTATAGTTTTGGAGAAAAATGTGTTCATTTCATGTATGCGCGAAATGCCTTAAAAATGGCTTTAAAATGGATTTGGAGCATGGAGACGATTATCTCGGGATTGCAAGATAACCAAACAAAACTTTTAGTGGATTTCTACTTATTTTATTAAATATCATCTCCACCAAACAGGACAAGCTTGCATCTGTTATAGTTTTGGAGAAAAATGTGTTCATTTCATGTATGCGCGAAATGCCTTAAAAATGGCTTTAAAATGGATTTGGAGCATGGAGACGATTATCTCGGGATTGCAAGATAACCAAACAAAACTTTTAGTGGATTTCTACTTATTTTATTAAATATCATCTCCACCAAACAGGACAAGCTTGCATCTGTTATAGTTTTGGAGAAAAATGTGTTCATTTCATGTATGCGCGAAATGCCTTAAAAATGGCTTTAAAATGGATTTGGAGCATGGAGACGATTATCTCGGGATTGCAAGATAACCAAACAAAACTTTTAGTGGATTTCTACTTATTTTATTAAATATCATCTCCACCAAACAGGACAAGCTTGCATCTGTTATAGTTTTGGAGAAAAATGTGTTCATTTCATGTATGCGCGAAATGCCTTAAAAATGGCTTTAAAATGGATTTGGAGCATGGAGACGATTATCTCGGGATTGCAAGATAACCAAACAAAACTTTTAGTGGATTTCTACTTATTTTATTAAATATCATCTCCACCAAACAGGACAAGCTTGCATCTGTTATAGTTTTGGAGAAAAATGTGTTCATTTCATGTATGCGCGAAATGCCTTAAAAATGGCTTTAAAATGGATTTGGAGCATGGAGACGATTATCTCGGGATTGCAAGATAACCAAACAAAACTTTTAGTGGATTTCTACTTATTTTATTAAATATCATCTCCACCAAACAGGACAAGCTTGCATCTGTTATAGTTTTGGAGAAAAATGTGTTCATTTCATGTATGCGCGAAATGCCTTAAAAATGGCTTTAAAATGGATTTGGAGCATGGAGACGATTATCTCGGGATTGCAAGATAACCAAACAAAACTTTTAGTGGATTTCTACTTATTTTATTAAATATCATCTCCACCAAACAGGACAAGCTTGCATCTGTTATAGTTTTGGAGAAAAATGTGTTCATTTCATGTATGCGCGAAATGCCTTAAAAATGGCTTTAAAATGGATTTGGAGCATGGAGACGATTATCTCGGGATTGCAAGATAACCAAACAAAACTTTTAGTGGATTTCTACTTATTTTATTAAATATCATCTCCACCAAACAGGACAAGCTTGCATCTGTTATAGTTTTGGAGAAAAATGTGTTCATTTCATGTATGCGCGAAATGCCTTAAAAATGGCTTTAAAATGGATTTGGAGCATGGAGACGATTATCTCGGGATTGCAAGATAACCAAACAAAACTTTTAGTGGATTTCTACTTATTTTATTAAATATCATCTCCACCAAACAGGACAAGCTTGCATCTGTTATAGTTTTGGAGAAAAATGTGTTCATTTCATGTATGCGCGAAATGCCTTAAAAATGGCTTTAAAATGGATTTGGAGCATGGAGACGATTATCTCGGGATTGCAAGATAACCAAACAAAACTTTTAGTGGATTTCTACTTATTTTATTAAATATCATCTCCACCAAACAGGACAAGCTTGCATCTGTTATAGTTTTGGAGAAAAATGTGTTCATTTCATGTATGCGCGAAATGCCTTAAAAATGGCTTTAAAATGGATTTGGAGCATGGAGACGATTATCTCGGGATTGCAAGATAACCAAACAAAACTTTTAGTGGATTTCTACTTATTTTATTAAATATCATCTCCACCAAACAGGACAAGCTTGCATCTGTTATAGTTTTGGAGAAAAATGTGTTCATTTCATGTATGCGCGAAATGCCTTAAAAATGGCTTTAAAATGGATTTGGAGCATGGAGACGATTATCTCGGGATTGCAAGATAACCAAACAAAACTTTTAGTGGATTTCTACTTATTTTATTAAATATCATCTCCACCAAACAGGACAAGCTTGCATCTGTTATAGTTTTGGAGAAAAATGTGTTCATTTCATGTATGCGCGAAATGCCTTAAAAATGGCTTTAAAATGGATTTGGAGCATGGAGACGATTATCTCGGGATTGCAAGATAACCAAACAAAACTTTTAGTGGATTTCTACTTATTTTATTAAATATCATCTCCACCAAACAGGACAAGCTTGCATCTGTTATAGTTTTGGAGAAAAATGTGTTCATTTCATGTATGCGCGAAATGCCTTAAAAATGGCTTTAAAATGGATTTGGAGCATGGAGACGATTATCTCGGGATTGCAAGATAACCAAACAAAACTTTTAGTGGATTTCTACTTATTTTATTAAATATCATCTCCACCAAACAGGACAAGCTTGCATCTGTTATAGTTTTGGAGAAAAATGTGTTCATTTCATGTATGCGCGAAATGCCTTAAAAATGGCTTTAAAATGGATTTGGAGCATGGAGACGATTATCTCGGGATTGCAAGATAACCAAACAAAACTTTTAGTGGATTTCTACTTATTTTATTAAATATCATCTCCACCAAACAGGACAAGCTTGCATCTGTTATAGTTTTGGAGAAAAATGTGTTCATTTCATGTATGCGCGAAATGCCTTAAAAATGGCTTTAAAATGGATTTGGAGCATGGAGACGATTATCTCGGGATTGCAAGATAACCAAACAAAACTTTTAGTGGATTTCTACTTATTTTATTAAATATCATCTCCACCAAACAGGACAAGCTTGCATCTGTTATAGTTTTGGAGAAAAATGTGTTCATTTCATGTATGCGCGAAATGCCTTAAAAATGGCTTTAAAATGGATTTGGAGCATGGAGACGATTATCTCGGGATTGCAAGATAACCAAACAAAACTTTTAGTGGATTTCTACTTATTTTATTAAATATCATCTCCACCAAACAGGACAAGCTTGCATCTGTTATAGTTTTGGAGAAAAATGTGTTCATTTCATGTATGCGCGAAATGCCTTAAAAATGGCTTTAAAATGGATTTGGAGCATGGAGACGATTATCTCGGGATTGCAAGATAACCAAACAAAACTTTTAGTGGATTTCTACTTATTTTATTAAATATCATCTCCACCAAACAGGACAAGCTTGCATCTGTTATAGTTTTGGAGAAAAATGTGTTCATTTCATGTATGCGCGAAATGCCTTAAAAATGGCTTTAAAATGGATTTGGAGCATGGAGACGATTATCTCGGGATTGCAAGATAACCAAACAAAACTTTTAGTGGATTTCTACTTATTTTATTAAATATCATCTCCACCAAACAGGACAAGCTTGCATCTGTTATAGTTTTGGAGAAAAATGTGTTCATTTCATGTATGCGCGAAATGCCTTAAAAATGGCTTTAAAATGGATTTGGAGCATGGAGACGATTATCTCGGGATTGCAAGATAACCAAACAAAACTTTTAGTGGATTTCTACTTATTTTATTAAATATCATCTCCACCAAACAGGACAAGCTTGCATCTGTTATAGTTTTGGAGAAAAATGTGTTCATTTCATGTATGCGCGAAATGCCTTAAAAATGGCTTTAAAATGGATTTGGAGCATGGAGACGATTATCTCGGGATTGCAAGATAACCAAACAAAACTTTTAGTGGATTTCTACTTATTTTATTAAATATCATCTCCACCAAACAGGACAAGCTTGCATCTGTTATAGTTTTGGAGAAAAATGTGTTCATTTCATGTATGCGCGAAATGCCTTAAAAATGGCTTTAAAATGGATTTGGAGCATGGAGACGATTATCTCGGGATTGCAAGATAACCAAACAAAACTTTTAGTGGATTTCTACTTATTTTATTAAATATCATCTCCACCAAACAGGACAAGCTTGCATCTGTTATAGTTTTGGAGAAAAATGTGTTCATTTCATGTATGCGCGAAATGCCTTAAAAATGGCTTTAAAATGGATTTGGAGCATGGAGACGATTATCTCGGGATTGCAAGATAACCAAACAAAACTTTTAGTGGATTTCTACTTATTTTATTAAATATCATCTCCACCAAACAGGACAAGCTTGCATCTGTTATAGTTTTGGAGAAAAATGTGTTCATTTCATGTATGCGCGAAATGCCTTAAAAATGGCTTTAAAATGGATTTGGAGCATGGAGACGATTATCTCGGGATTGCAAGATAACCAAACAAAACTTTTAGTGGATTTCTACTTATTTTATAAGCCATTTTTAAGGCATTTCGCGCATACATGAAATGAACACATTTTTCTCCAAAACTATAACAGATGCAAGCTTGTCCTGTTTGGTGGAGATGATATTTAATAAAATAAGTAGAAATCCACTAAAAGTTTTGTTTGGTTATCTTGCAATCCCGAGATAATCGTCTCCATGCTCCAAATCCATTTTAAAGCCATTTTTAAGGCATTTCGCGCATACATGAAATGAACACATTTTTCTCCAAAACTATAACAGATGCAAGCTTGTCCTGTTTGGTGGAGATGATATTTAATAAAATAAGTAGAAATCCACTAAAAGTTTTGTTTGGTTATCTTGCAATCCCGAGATAATCGTCTCCATGCTCCAAATCCATTTTAAAGCCATTTTTAAGGCATTTCGCGCATACATGAAATGAACACATTTTTCTCCAAAACTATAACAGATGCAAGCTTGTCCTGTTTGGTGGAGATGATATTTAATAAAATAAGTAGAAATCCACTAAAAGTTTTGTTTGGTTATCTTGCAATCCCGAGATAATCGTCTCCATGCTCCAAATCCATTTTAAAGCCATTTTTAAGGCATTTCGCGCATACATGAAATGAACACATTTTTCTCCAAAACTATAACAGATGCAAGCTTGTCCTGTTTGGTGGAGATGATATTTAATAAAATAAGTAGAAATCCACTAAAAGTTTTGTTTGGTTATCTTGCAATCCCGAGATAATCGTCTCCATGCTCCAAATCCATTTTAAAGCCATTTTTAAGGCATTTCGCGCATACATGAAATGAACACATTTTTCTCCAAAACTATAACAGATGCAAGCTTGTCCTGTTTGGTGGAGATGATATTTAATAAAATAAGTAGAAATCCACTAAAAGTTTTGTTTGGTTATCTTGCAATCCCGAGATAATCGTCTCCATGCTCCAAATCCATTTTAAAGCCATTTTTAAGGCATTTCGCGCATACATGAAATGAACACATTTTTCTCCAAAACTATAACAGATGCAAGCTTGTCCTGTTTGGTGGAGATGATATTTAATAAAATAAGTAGAAATCCACTAAAAGTTTTGTTTGGTTATCTTGCAATCCCGAGATAATCGTCTCCATGCTCCAAATCCATTTTAAAGCCATTTTTAAGGCATTTCGCGCATACATGAAATGAACACATTTTTCTCCAAAACTATAACAGATGCAAGCTTGTCCTGTTTGGTGGAGATGATATTTAATAAAATAAGTAGAAATCCACTAAAAGTTTTGTTTGGTTATCTTGCAATCCCGAGATAATCGTCTCCATGCTCCAAATCCATTTTAAAGCCATTTTTAAGGCATTTCGCGCATACATGAAATGAACACATTTTTCTCCAAAACTATAACAGATGCAAGCTTGTCCTGTTTGGTGGAGATGATATTTAATAAAATAAGTAGAAATCCACTAAAAGTTTTGTTTGGTTATCTTGCAATCCCGAGATAATCGTCTCCATGCTCCAAATCCATTTTAAAGCCATTTTTAAGGCATTTCGCGCATACATGAAATGAACACATTTTTCTCCAAAACTATAACAGATGCAAGCTTGTCCTGTTTGGTGGAGATGATATTTAATAAAATAAGTAGAAATCCACTAAAAGTTTTGTTTGGTTATCTTGCAATCCCGAGATAATCGTCTCCATGCTCCAAATCCATTTTAAAGCCATTTTTAAGGCATTTCGCGCATACATGAAATGAACACATTTTTCTCCAAAACTATAACAGATGCAAGCTTGTCCTGTTTGGTGGAGATGATATTTAATAAAATAAGTAGAAATCCACTAAAAGTTTTGTTTGGTTATCTTGCAATCCCGAGATAATCGTCTCCATGCTCCAAATCCATTTTAAAGCCATTTTTAAGGCATTTCGCGCATACATGAAATGAACACATTTTTCTCCAAAACTATAACAGATGCAAGCTTGTCCTGTTTGGTGGAGATGATATTTAATAAAATAAGTAGAAATCCACTAAAAGTTTTGTTTGGTTATCTTGCAATCCCGAGATAATCGTCTCCATGCTCCAAATCCATTTTAAAGCCATTTTTAAGGCATTTCGCGCATACATGAAATGAACACATTTTTCTCCAAAACTATAACAGATGCAAGCTTGTCCTGTTTGGTGGAGATGATATTTAATAAAATAAGTAGAAATCCACTAAAAGTTTTGTTTGGTTATCTTGCAATCCCGAGATAATCGTCTCCATGCTCCAAATCCATTTTAAAGCCATTTTTAAGGCATTTCGCGCATACATGAAATGAACACATTTTTCTCCAAAACTATAACAGATGCAAGCTTGTCCTGTTTGGTGGAGATGATATTTAATAAAATAAGTAGAAATCCACTAAAAGTTTTGTTTGGTTATCTTGCAATCCCGAGATAATCGTCTCCATGCTCCAAATCCATTTTAAAGCCATTTTTAAGGCATTTCGCGCATACATGAAATGAACACATTTTTCTCCAAAACTATAACAGATGCAAGCTTGTCCTGTTTGGTGGAGATGATATTTAATAAAATAAGTAGAAATCCACTAAAAGTTTTGTTTGGTTATCTTGCAATCCCGAGATAATCGTCTCCATGCTCCAAATCCATTTTAAAGCCATTTTTAAGGCATTTCGCGCATACATGAAATGAACACATTTTTCTCCAAAACTATAACAGATGCAAGCTTGTCCTGTTTGGTGGAGATGATATTTAATAAAATAAGTAGAAATCCACTAAAAGTTTTGTTTGGTTATCTTGCAATCCCGAGATAATCGTCTCCATGCTCCAAATCCATTTTAAAGCCATTTTTAAGGCATTTCGCGCATACATGAAATGAACACATTTTTCTCCAAAACTATAACAGATGCAAGCTTGTCCTGTTTGGTGGAGATGATATTTAATAAAATAAGTAGAAATCCACTAAAAGTTTTGTTTGGTTATCTTGCAATCCCGAGATAATCGTCTCCATGCTCCAAATCCATTTTAAAGCCATTTTTAAGGCATTTCGCGCATACATGAAATGAACACATTTTTCTCCAAAACTATAACAGATGCAAGCTTGTCCTGTTTGGTGGAGATGATATTTAATAAAATAAGTAGAAATCCACTAAAAGTTTTGTTTGGTTATCTTGCAATCCCGAGATAATCGTCTCCATGCTCCAAATCCATTTTAAAGCCATTTTTAAGGCATTTCGCGCATACATGAAATGAACACATTTTTCTCCAAAACTATAACAGATGCAAGCTTGTCCTGTTTGGTGGAGATGATATTTAATAAAATAAGTAGAAATCCACTAAAAGTTTTGTTTGGTTATCTTGCAATCCCGAGATAATCGTCTCCATGCTCCAAATCCATTTTAAAGCCATTTTTAAGGCATTTCGCGCATACATGAAATGAACACATTTTTCTCCAAAACTATAACAGATGCAAGCTTGTCCTGTTTGGTGGAGATGATATTTAATAAAATAAGTAGAAATCCACTAAAAGTTTTGTTTGGTTATCTTGCAATCCCGAGATAATCGTCTCCATGCTCCAAATCCATTTTAAAGCCATTTTTAAGGCATTTCGCGCATACATGAAATGAACACATTTTTCTCCAAAACTATAACAGATGCAAGCTTGTCCTGTTTGGTGGAGATGATATTTAATAAAATAAGTAGAAATCCACTAAAAGTTTTGTTTGGTTATCTTGCAATCCCGAGATAATCGTCTCCATGCTCCAAATCCATTTTAAAGCCATTTTTAAGGCATTTCGCGCATACATGAAATGAACACATTTTTCTCCAAAACTATAACAGATGCAAGCTTGTCCTGTTTGGTGGAGATGATATTTAATAAAATAAGTAGAAATCCACTAAAAGTTTTGTTTGGTTATCTTGCAATCCCGAGATAATCGTCTCCATGCTCCAAATCCATTTTAAAGCCATTTTTAAGGCATTTCGCGCATACATGAAATGAACACATTTTTCTCCAAAACTATAACAGATGCAAGCTTGTCCTGTTTGGTGGAGATGATATTTAATAAAATAAGTAGAAATCCACTAAAAGTTTTGTTTGGTTATCTTGCAATCCCGAGATAATCGTCTCCATGCTCCAAATCCATTTTAAAGCCATTTTTAAGGCATTTCGCGCATACATGAAATGAACACATTTTTCTCCAAAACTATAACAGATGCAAGCTTGTCCTGTTTGGTGGAGATGATATTTAATAAAATAAGTAGAAATCCACTAAAAGTTTTGTTTGGTTATCTTGCAATCCCGAGATAATCGTCTCCATGCTCCAAATCCATTTTAAAGCCATTTTTAAGGCATTTCGCGCATACATGAAATGAACACATTTTTCTCCAAAACTATAACAGATGCAAGCTTGTCCTGTTTGGTGGAGATGATATTTAATAAAATAAGTAGAAATCCACTAAAAGTTTTGTTTGGTTATCTTGCAATCCCGAGATAATCGTCTCCATGCTCCAAATCCATTTTAAAGCCATTTTTAAGGCATTTCGCGCATACATGAAATGAACACATTTTTCTCCAAAACTATAACAGATGCAAGCTTGTCCTGTTTGGTGGAGATGATATTTAATAAAATAAGTAGAAATCCACTAAAAGTTTTGTTTGGTTATCTTGCAATCCCGAGATAATCGTCTCCATGCTCCAAATCCATTTTAAAGCCATTTTTAAGGCATTTCGCGCATACATGAAATGAACACATTTTTCTCCAAAACTATAACAGATGCAAGCTTGTCCTGTTTGGTGGAGATGATATTTAATAAAATAAGTAGAAATCCACTAAAAGTTTTGTTTGGTTATCTTGCAATCCCGAGATAATCGTCTCCATGCTCCAAATCCATTTTAAAGCCATTTTTAAGGCATTTCGCGCATACATGAAATGAACACATTTTTCTCCAAAACTATAACAGATGCAAGCTTGTCCTGTTTGGTGGAGATGATATTTAATAAAATAAGTAGAAATCCACTAAAAGTTTTGTTTGGTTATCTTGCAATCCCGAGATAATCGTCTCCATGCTCCAAATCCATTTTAAAGCCATTTTTAAGGCATTTCGCGCATACATGAAATGAACACATTTTTCTCCAAAACTATAACAGATGCAAGCTTGTCCTGTTTGGTGGAGATGATATTTAATAAAATAAGTAGAAATCCACTAAAAGTTTTGTTTGGTTATCTTGCAATCCCGAGATAATCGTCTCCATGCTCCAAATCCATTTTAAAGCCATTTTTAAGGCATTTCGCGCATACATGAAATGAACACATTTTTCTCCAAAACTATAACAGATGCAAGCTTGTCCTGTTTGGTGGAGATGATATTTAATAAAATAAGTAGAAATCCACTAAAAGTTTTGTTTGGTTATCTTGCAATCCCGAGATAATCGTCTCCATGCTCCAAATCCATTTTAAAGCCATTTTTAAGGCATTTCGCGCATACATGAAATGAACACATTTTTCTCCAAAACTATAACAGATGCAAGCTTGTCCTGTTTGGTGGAGATGATATTTAATAAAATAAGTAGAAATCCACTAAAAGTTTTGTTTGGTTATCTTGCAATCCCGAGATAATCGTCTCCATGCTCCAAATCCATTTTAAAGCCATTTTTAAGGCATTTCGCGCATACATGAAATGAACACATTTTTCTCCAAAACTATAACAGATGCAAGCTTGTCCTGTTTGGTGGAGATGATATTTAATAAAATAAGTAGAAATCCACTAAAAGTTTTGTTTGGTTATCTTGCAATCCCGAGATAATCGTCTCCATGCTCCAAATCCATTTTAAAGCCATTTTTAAGGCATTTCGCGCATACATGAAATGAACACATTTTTCTCCAAAACTATAACAGATGCAAGCTTGTCCTGTTTGGTGGAGATGATATTTAATAAAATAAGTAGAAATCCACTAAAAGTTTTGTTTGGTTATCTTGCAATCCCGAGATAATCGTCTCCATGCTCCAAATCCATTTTAAAGCCATTTTTAAGGCATTTCGCGCATACATGAAATGAACACATTTTTCTCCAAAACTATAACAGATGCAAGCTTGTCCTGTTTGGTGGAGATGATATTTAATAAAATAAGTAGAAATCCACTAAAAGTTTTGTTTGGTTATCTTGCAATCCCGAGATAATCGTCTCCATGCTCCAAATCCATTTTAAAGCCATTTTTAAGGCATTTCGCGCATACATGAAATGAACACATTTTTCTCCAAAACTATAACAGATGCAAGCTTGTCCTGTTTGGTGGAGATGATATTTAATAAAATAAGTAGAAATCCACTAAAAGTTTTGTTTGGTTATCTTGCAATCCCGAGATAATCGTCTCCATGCTCCAAATCCATTTTAAAGCCATTTTTAAGGCATTTCGCGCATACATGAAATGAACACATTTTTCTCCAAAACTATAACAGATGCAAGCTTGTCCTGTTTGGTGGAGATGATATTTAATAAAATAAGTAGAAATCCACTAAAAGTTTTGTTTGGTTATCTTGCAATCCCGAGATAATCGTCTCCATGCTCCAAATCCATTTTAAAGCCATTTTTAAGGCATTTCGCGCATACATGAAATGAACACATTTTTCTCCAAAACTATAACAGATGCAAGCTTGTCCTGTTTGGTGGAGATGATATTTAATAAAATAAGTAGAAATCCACTAAAAGTTTTGTTTGGTTATCTTGCAATCCCGAGATAATCGTCTCCATGCTCCAAATCCATTTTAAAGCCATTTTTAAGGCATTTCGCGCATACATGAAATGAACACATTTTTCTCCAAAACTATAACAGATGCAAGCTTGTCCTGTTTGGTGGAGATGATATTTAATAAAATAAGTAGAAATCCACTAAAAGTTTTGTTTGGTTATCTTGCAATCCCGAGATAATCGTCTCCATGCTCCAAATCCATTTTAAAGCCATTTTTAAGGCATTTCGCGCATACATGAAATGAACACATTTTTCTCCAAAACTATAACAGATGCAAGCTTGTCCTGTTTGGTGGAGATGATATTTAATAAAATAAGTAGAAATCCACTAAAAGTTTTGTTTGGTTATCTTGCAATCCCGAGATAATCGTCTCCATGCTCCAAATCCATTTTAAAGCCATTTTTAAGGCATTTCGCGCATACATGAAATGAACACATTTTTCTCCAAAACTATAACAGATGCAAGCTTGTCCTGTTTGGTGGAGATGATATTTAATAAAATAAGTAGAAATCCACTAAAAGTTTTGTTTGGTTATCTTGCAATCCCGAGATAATCGTCTCCATGCTCCAAATCCATTTTAAAGCCATTTTTAAGGCATTTCGCGCATACATGAAATGAACACATTTTTCTCCAAAACTATAACAGATGCAAGCTTGTCCTGTTTGGTGGAGATGATATTTAATAAAATAAGTAGAAATCCACTAAAAGTTTTGTTTGGTTATCTTGCAATCCCGAGATAATCGTCTCCATGCTCCAAATCCATTTTAAAGCCATTTTTAAGGCATTTCGCGCATACATGAAATGAACACATTTTTCTCCAAAACTATAACAGATGCAAGCTTGTCCTGTTTGGTGGAGATGATATTTAATAAAATAAGTAGAAATCCACTAAAAGTTTTGTTTGGTTATCTTGCAATCCCGAGATAATCGTCTCCATGCTCCAAATCCATTTTAAAGCCATTTTTAAGGCATTTCGCGCATACATGAAATGAACA